>NC_054598.1:21171768-21446768 GCF_004785595.1 Juglans microcarpa x Juglans regia
TTCAACTCAAACTATATACTACTATTCACAAACTATCTTACTACTATTCACAAAATTTTCATCTTATCTTACTCCCCAAACTAACCAGGTTTGTTTGGATATTAAGATGAGATGATTTTAGATAAGTTAAATAAAGTATTGTTAGAATATTATTTTTTCATATTATTATTATTTTGGGATTTGAAAAAGTTGAATTGTTTATTATATTTTGTGTGAAAATTTTAAAAAATTATAATGATGAGATGAAGTCATTTCTCTATCCAAACAAGCCCTTTGTACTTATCATCTCTACGCCTAACACCATGCCACCGACATGTAATTTATGATTTTTATCATTTTATTTAAATACATATATTTGTATAAATATATAAATAAATCATAAATCACATATTAGTATTTGGTATAGGAGATGATAAATAGAATTTCTCTTCTTTGAGAGATTTAACACCCATTACAAATTTTTTTAGCACTAATGCGTATGTAACGCGTTTGTTAGAAATAGGATATTACGGGGGATGTTGTGTTAGAAATTTTAAAAATTGTTTAAATAGTTTAAAATTTTTTTAATAAAAAAAAATTTGAGATCTATTCGGGTTTGCGGTATGAGTAAAAAGTGCTTAAATAGCTTTACCAATTCTTTAATAAAAAATTGAGAATTACATATTAAAACACTTTTAATATCAAATAAGCTAAAAAGTATGGATAATGTGGAATGTAACTCGAATTTTAAAAAAAGTATCAATGGACGAAAATACTTATACAATTTTTAGATAATTATAACTTTCAAATTTTAAAAAATATGATTATAATCTTTAAAATTTAAAATAATCGTCATTTCTACCTCAGAAAATACTTTTTTAATTTGTTTCCAAACAAATGTAATGTGCTTGAAAGTGTTTTAAACATATGGTTGTCAAACAGTAAATAACTTTTTAATAGTATAACTTATTACTTAAGTTATAATCTATAAGCCCTAAATGTATAAGCTATATTTCTCACTGTAATCCAAACATTCACTAGATTATTTGGATCATGTTACATATGAAAGTACTTTTTAATCACAAATAAGCTAAAAACTACTTTTGAAAAAATATTTGGATATTTTTTCTAAAACGCGTTTTTCAGGATAATGCGGAATGTAATTTGAATTCTAAAAAAAATTGCCAATCGACGAAAATATCTATACAACTTTCAGATAATTACAACTTTCAAATTTTTAAAGATATTGTAATAATCTTTAAAAAATTCAAATAATTGTCTTTTCTAACTCAGAAATCACTTTTTAAATTTGCTTCCAAACAAATGTAACATGTTTGAAAGTGTTCTAACATATGGTTATCAAATAGTAAATAACTTTTTGATTGTAGAACTTATTACTTAAGTTATAAGTCCTAAAACTATAAGGTATATTTTCCACCGTAATCCCAAATGTGCACTATGTCTATTTCATAATATTATCGTTAATAAACGTTACAGTGACTAATTAATTAAAGAAAAATGCTATGTTTACACAAATTTTCTATAAAAACGAGTTATACGTTAACATGATACTGTTATTTGTCAGTGTCATGTTGGAAGCTCAGGCTCGGAAGTTCATAAAGTGTTTGGAAATGTCGAGTATACTTGTTCAGAATTTGATATAATTATTGTGTATGGACGTAAAAGGACCTCTTATAAAAGATCACGTGTTAATTTATTTTTTAAAAAATAATAGATTTATTTTTATAATTAAAAAATAATTTTTAAATAAAAAATTTTAATAGCCAAACAACCACTTGCTATTAACCGGGTATTCTTTCACTCCAAGACGCACTGTTTTCAAGCATTGCTAGATCTCATCCGTGCGTCGCCTAAGAACAATTGGTAAGCTCCTCGTAGCGAGGTACTACACATTACACATATGTAACACACACGGATCTCGTCGTGCTTTTTAGGGTTTTCCCAAAAACCACTGTGAGTCATTTTCCTTACATCAGATATAGGCATTGTTTTTGTTAACCGAAAATAGAGAAAGACCAAGCCTAATGTAACGCACTCCTACTGTACTAAGCCGCCTCGTAACCATGCAATTAGGTATCACTAAGGGTCTAACCGGTCTAGTTCGGTTCCATTTTGGACATATTTTAGAACCAAAACGGTATATACCGGTTTTGATATTTGAAGAACCGATATTGTACCGGTTACACTCCTAAACCGGTACTTTCAGTTTTACCGATTTCAGTCCGGTTGCATCCCTATATATAATATATATAATATATATAACATACTATATATAGTGATATAATATTAGTATAGCTATTAATACTATAGACTATAGTGATAATATATAATTATTTATATATAGTGAATTACTAATAATATACTTAGTATTAAATAGTATTTATTTCTTGAAGTTTTTAAAATAGTTTTAGGATTCAAATTAGTCTTCAAAATCCTATAATAAATTTGGTAAACAATGGTAAGAGGTTTACCACCTTCTTCCATTTCATAACCAGAGGTTAAAATATTTAAAGCTAAAGCTTTCAAAATATTAGGATCATCCAAAACAAGAGTTAAATCAGGAAAGCAATTAAAGTAGACAGAACCACTGAACAGAGAAGATTGAATCATGCCAAGGATACTAGTTTCAAATTTCTTGAATCTAGCATCACGTAAACAAAGAATTACCGAAGCGTTTCAAATTTTTATCAGGTGGTATACTAGACTTGGAACTAATAGACGAATTAGATCTAAACATTCTATTCATAATGAAATCAATCAAAACAAAACTCAACACAAACTAAACCTATTCTCACTCATAGGTCTGTTGCATTTCGTAACACATACCTTTAGTCCAACCTTGTACCCTATCCTGCCCTACGCGCTCTCACGACAAAACGGGCCTTACAGACACGGTCCGAGGTAGTCAATTACAAATGGAGTGGCGCCAACAGAATCAAGAATTAAGAAGGAATAAGCAAGCACGAAGCAGAACTTTGATTGATAACATAATAAACAGAACGAAGAGAAATAATCAATCTATCAGTAGCCACTTGGCTCTGATACCAATGGAAGGGTGCAAAATGAATGCACAAATATAGAAATAGGACCAGATAACTAGATAGTCAATGAATAAAACTTTGTTAATCCAAAGTTCTACTCCTAATGCTACTATTCAAGTTCCAAAAATGATTTATTGAAAAGATATTTCTTTTCCCAATGAATAGACTTTAGAAAATGAAGTTTTTCCTATTAGAGTTCCTACTGAAGAACTCAATCTTAATTATATTCAGCAATATTCGAATGGCACTATTAAAATTAGTTTTGACCAACCTCTAGTAAACAATGAAAGAAGAAATTCTTTCACTAGAACTAGCTCGTCTTTTCTTGGTTTTGTTTCAGAAAGTCTAGAAAGAAGAGACCAAAATTTCAAAAAATTTCTAGTAGATTATGTAAAAACAGCTCATCCTATTAATCCTGATTTAAAACTTAAAGGAGTTTCTACTGCCTCTCAAGTTACTTCTGCTTATTATACTACCAAGGATGTCGAAACATCCAAATGTGAAGCCGTAAAGGAAGAAGCGGATAAAGAAGAAGAAGAAGATGCTTCATCTCTATCTCCTATAACTTCAGATCTCGTTGCGCCTATTCATCACAACTAGCTTACTGTGATAAATAGAGTTTTGGAAATTGATTTAATTTCTTTGTTTAAAGAATACAGTTCTATTGAAAACTGTGATAAGAGAAAAATTTATCATGCTAATTTTTTTTATTCTGAAAAATTATGTGTTAAAAGAAAATGGAAAGAAAAAATGTATGCTTTTCAAAAGCATATACTTTTCTTTGATTTTCTTGAAAATCATTATGTTCCTAAACATAATTTAAATATTGTTAAACTCCGCTTAAGATACCCAATATTGATCCAAATGCTACTATTATAATGGAGACAAAATAGATTATTGAACAAAACAATTTTGTTAACCAAACTCTCCATGTTATAGGACAACAGTTAGATCATATTGAATAAAAGGTAGAAAAACCTGTTTTTACTCATTCGAAAAAAAATTAAAAACTGTTGAAAACCTTTGATTATTTTACCAAAAGATAGGCCAAAACTTGCTTTCAAAAAACAGGCCAATACACTTGATAAAATTAATCAAATGCTTGTTGATATTAAGAAAGAACAACCCTTTACCAGTGCTTTAAATAGTAATGACAGAGAAGTTGTTATTGTTGAAACCACTGAAGAATAGTAAAAAACACTCAATATAACTTGTCATTGGGTAAAAATATGTTTTGATACAATGTTTTCAACATTTTTTTTCTAAAACATATTTAACACTTTTGCAATCAATGCGTAGTAAGAATTTTTTGTTTAACAAATCACTTTGAAATTTTGAAATGCATAGTACTATAGATAATATTTCTTTCTTAATAGTACCATAATTAAGTTGTGCACTATTCCAGACTTCGGAATGGAATCAAACAATTTGTCCAAATGAGTCTGGTGAAACTATTTGTTTCAGAATGTCACCATAACCAATATTAGAGGCATCGATTTCAACGATTTTGAAAGAATCAGAAGTAGTAATACCAAGACACGGAAAAGTCTTGACATGTGCCTTGATTTGTTTAACAAGAGCAGTATGAATTTTGGACCAAGAAGGAGGATTGTTGTGTAGCCTTTCAAATATTGAGCGACATTGTTTCCTCATATTTTGGTAGAATTTGGCAACATAGTTGAGAGAACTAAAGAATCTCTATAACTGGGTTTTATCAAGAATAACATCAGGAGATTTTTCAGCAAATTCGATAGCCCTGTTGATGGGTCGAATTTTGCTTTCAGAAATATCATAACTAAGGAATCTGATCTTGGTTTGAAACAATTTAATATTTTTAGCTGAAACAACAAGACTATTTAGTCTAATGATATCCAGAAATGATTGCAAATGTTTTCAATATTTATCAATAGACTTGAAAAATATGAGAACATCATCAATGTAAACAATGGTGAAATGGATGAATGAGGTGAATATGTCATTCATAATATTTTAGAATTCACTAGGGACATTTTTAAGACTAAAAGACATCACATTCCACTCGTAGTATCCAAATGGGGTAGTAAAAGCAGTCTTATACATATCTGAGTCAGTAATCTGGATTTGCCAAAATCCTGACTTTAGGTCAAATTTGGAGAAGACAACTGTGTTACATAACCTATAAATTAAGTTATTCTTGTTGGGGATAAGATATCTTATCCACTCTAAGACTTTGTTCAAAGGTTTGTAGTTAATAACTATGCGGGATGTCCCTCTCTCAATTTCTGCATTTTTTTGGATATAGAAAGTAGCACAAGACCAGGGAGACTTACTCGGCCTAATAATTTGTTTAGCAAGCAAATCATTGATTTCATTTTTGTAATATTCCAAAGTCTCCCTATTCATTTGAATATGTCAAATTTTAGTTGTAATGTTTTTCTCACAAAAATCTTTAATATAAGGTAAAGAACTAACATGTTTCTTCCTGTACCAAAAGGCATTTAGAAGATCAAAATAAATATTATCAACCAGTTTTTTATGAAAATCATAGATTTTTTACTAAAGCAAAGTATTAGAGAGTTGTTTTGAAATCTTTTTGAATTTGATTTCATGTTGTAGGAAATTTAAATGCTTTGTTTTTACAGAAAACAAAGATTTCAAACTTTTGTCCGTATCAATTTCAAATTTTAAAGTAAATTTAAACTTAACTTTTTGTCCAAAAGGATTAGTAGTAATACCATCATTTTTAGAAAGAAATGGATACAAAGAAAAAATAAAATGAATTCCTAATATGACTTTATCAGTCATATTTTTAAAAAGCACAGAAGGAATTTTAAAACAAACATTATCCTAGCAAACATGAACAGTATTAAGCTCATAATTGATCTTTATCTAAGATCCATTTGCCAAGAATAATCTCTTAGTAGATTTCTCATAATATTTACTTGGAATTATTCCTTCCTGGATATAATTCATATCCTATCCGGGGTCAATCATAGCAACCACGGAAAATTGAAATTCATGGCAGACAATAATAGAAACTCTAGAAAACCATTTAGGAGAAATACTATGATGAATTAAACAAATTCGATTTTCAAAAAATTTCTCTTCTTTTTGAATGGAATCAGAATCATTTGTTTGCTCATTATCAGAAATGATTTTTTGATCAAATTGTTTATCAATTTTTCAACACAATAATTCTTGTTTAAAATAATCATTTTCAGATTTGAGATTATTGAATTTAGGTTTGAGTTCAATAATTTCTTTTTTAATAAAACCAACTTCACATTGCAAATCAGTTGTAGAATTATCTTTTGGTTTTTTCTTTTCAAATCTTCCCAAAATTTCTTGAAAATTAATTTTTTGTTTAGAAGTCTTAGGTTCTTGACGAACCATCATCTTCTTGAGTTTCTGAAGATATTTTTTTTAAGCACAAGATTAGTAATTTAGGAAATCAAGGTTAATAAAAGATTTTCCTGTTCTTCTGCCTGGGTTGAAACATTGAAGATTTTCCTATTCTTCTGCCTTGGTTAAAACATTGATTATTTTATCCACAGATTTGCAACAAGAATCATTATAACCAAGTTTAATATTGGGAGAATTAGATGATCCAGTTTCCGAGTGATACTCAGACTCACTAGAACTGAATTCATTAATGTCAGATGATGAGGAAGATCTTGTTTCTAGGAGACCAAACATATCTTCTTGATCATTGGCATTAATATTCAACTATTAAGCTTGTTTTTTTATTTTTTGGGTTTCTTAGGACATTTATTAGCAAAATGTCTAAATTTGCCACAATTAAAATATCTTTCTTTTGAAGGGGTTTGAAATCTCTTTTTCTTACTAAAATGTTTTTTATTAAAAAAATTTTTGTAAAAATCATCATGGTTCCATCTTATTTTCTCATCATGAGGTTTGGTAAATTTACTAGAATATTTTTATTTTTGCCTAGATGAAGCAATATGAGGAAGGTCAAATTGTTCACAGAAATTCTTTATTTCATATTTGGCTTTCTTATTATTCTTCATATGTTGACGAAACATTCTTTGATCATTATACATAATAATACCAAGCTTCTTAATTGTGCTGAACATATCACCATAGGTGTAATAGTCATAATTAAGGAGTCCCGAAATATCAGTAAGTTCATCCTTAACTTTGTGAGCAAATAAATGAGGCAATTCATTAATAAATTTTTTTTTCCAGTAAGGTTTATGACTATAGTCTCTAAGTTTTACTCTGAACATGAAAATATCTTGATACCATTTATAATCAGACATTTGACAACATCTCAAATTATTCAAATAATCACTAATATGGTTAGTAATGTTAGAGGAAGTTCCAACAAAATGTTTAACAATAGTATAGATCAAAGTATTAACACCATCAAGAATTTCTATTCCTATGGTTTCATAAAAAATGGGCAACCCTTCATCATCTTGTTTAATAGCATTTTGAATGGTTTCCCTTGCTTCTGCTGTGAGATGTTTATTCCACTAGTGTCGAAGCATTCCAAAAAAATCGGTAGTTAAAATAGTGATAATCTCAAGTTGCCTGAGATTGTTGTTAATATAAGCATTTGCAACTATAGACATTTTATTCATAGTATTGTGGATCTCTTGTTCAGATAATCTATCAATATTCCATTATTATATACTGTTTAATACTAAGTATACTATTAGTAATCCATGCCCATTATGGCCCATTATATATAGTATTAGTATACTATACTAATACTATATATATATATATATATATACACTATATAGTGTTATAATGATATAATAATATGTATATAGTGATCTACTAATACTCTGCCCTGGTTTGGATTTAGATATGATCTCACTTTGTACGTAGAGATACTCTCCAATCCAAACACTTTGTTTTACTTCAACAGATTGAAAATCATCTCACTTCACTAACAACAAAGTGAAGTTCTCGCAATGATGGAGTCCACTGAGCAAGAAGCTTGCCAACTGTGGTGAGGTGAGAAAATGGTCGTGGTGCCAAGTAAGCATGTTATGAATGAGGGAGGGTGGCGAGATGGTGTGGCAAGGGCCTTCCATGGCTGATGAGCGCCTCGGCCACTTCGTGGGGGAAAAGCTCATGGCCAAGGGAGGGTGGCAAGATCCTCCATCCTTGGGTGAAAAGCTCGTGGCGAGATCCGGATTTCGCTGCTATGTGATCGGTGGGGAAGGTCCCACCGACACTTTCTGTTGCCGGGGACCATCATGTCGGCAATAGAAAATGCCGGCATGTCCAGTTGTAGCCACTAGCAGCCTCAACAGAAAACGACCGGTGGGAAAGTTGGCGATGACTGCAAAGCCTGGGCGATCGATGGACACCTCGCCGATGACAGAAAACGCCGGTCATCCAGGTGTTGGCCAGTGGTGGCCTTGCCCGTCCACGGATGCCAAGGGGAGGGCCTATTTGGGTGCACGAAAATGTGCACCCGTTGCCCGCCCTTCCCCTCACGAATGCACTCTATGTTCATGGCCACTGTGGCTCGGGGCCAGGACGAGCACGACCTTCGTGGGTCAGTTACCATTCCCGCTGCAGCAGAAGGCACAGACAGTCAACGAGCTCTCAGTGTTACGTGCACTTTTGATTCCACTGTGCAAACACACAAAATTTTCAAAAACCATCTCATATCTTCTCAACTCAACAATCTCATTACTATTCATAAATCATCTTAACTCATCTTATCTCTGAATCCAAATGAGCCTATATGTTAGTGATAATATAGTATAATAACTAATAACATTAGTATTAGTATATATAATAAGAATAATAATAATAATAATAATAATAATAATAATAATAATAATATCATATAGTGATATAGTATTTGATTATTTATGTTAGTGATAATATGCTAGTTATAATATGTTAGCGGCTAACTTATTTATATATTTGATTATATATGTTAGTGATAATATGATGGTTATATATACTTTTTATATGAGTGTATATGATCAAGTGTATAGAAATGTATTTATCAAAAAGAATATATATTATAGTTTATTATGCTATAAAATGTATTTATCCTTAATATATATATATATAGTTTATATTAATAACATATGATCAAATGTTCATCTTTAAGATTAATATTTTATGTTATAAAATTAAATTTTGTAATGATAATGTTATATCAAATGTTATATTAAGATTTATAAGATTAATTTTATGTCATATTAATTTTATGTTATTAGATTATTATTATACATTAACAATAGGATTTTAAAATTTAATGTTATATTAATTAGCAATTTAGCTTATAACATAAAAATATTTTATATATAATTAAATATCATATATTATATATATAAATAAAAAATATTATATATAATATAAAAATTAATATATATATATATATGAACTGGTTCAGTCAAGTTCGGTTCAGTGCTAGTTAAAGGAAAATCGGAACTAGATCCATTTTGAGAAAAATGGAACCGGTACCAGACCAATCCATCAGTCTTGTTTTGTGATACCTCATATGATAAAGATAAGAGTAGGTGATATATGAGATCTCATATTATTTGAGAAGGAAAATTTCCTGTTATTTATAATGTTCCAATCGAGTTCCAATTGTATAATTGACTAGTCATTTTAGAGTATAGGTCATGTGATTTGGACTTTCCATTGAGGCATTCAAGGTTTATCAGTTTTTTTTTTCACCCCTAGGTGTCACCGACCATCGCTCAATCACTAAAACAAGAAGGAACAAAGGAATAAAGACCGACATACTTTCATTCCAACGTCCGCACGCACCATGCACCAGCAGTAAGTTTTCACCCATCCTCTCATATTCATGTTATTCCTTTCCAGCTACGTATTGACCCTTAGGCAAACTTTAAGACCTTGGTTAGGAGCTTGAGAGAGAGAAGTGAAGAAGAGAAAGACACTGCAAGTGTTGTGTGTAGGAGTGGAGTTACACAGGTATCGAACCGAGATTTGTGTTCGTGAAAAGAGCAGAGCGAGGATAGAGTTGGGTGAGAGAGAGCAATGTGTGTGTTTTGGATGCTATCATATGGTGTGTTTGTTGTGTGGGTATATAGTACCAAGAGCTTATGTTGTGTATGTAGACTATGAAGATACGGGTTTTACATGTAGATAAAAATTGAAAATTGAATAAAATATTTTTTTAATATAATTATTGTTTTTAAATTAAAAAAATTTGAATTGTTTATTTTATTTTGTATAGAAATTTAAAAAAATTGTGATAATTAGATAAAATAAAATAAGATGTATTGTACAAATAAACGAGGTTGGGTTGATGTTCGGATGACTTCGACGTCACGAGTTACTTTTAGGTTTAGTAGGATAATACATATTTTAAGTACTATTTAAGGTAAAGGATGCTTATTTCAACTCCTAAGATTATTAATGCAGGTGATTTTCATTACAGTGAACTTTGAGTATCCTCTCGTGATGGTCGATGACAGAACATTGTGACGAAGGTTATGTGACATTTTAGAGTCTCGATATTTTAGATTTTGATTTTGGAAAATGGCACTGATCTCAACATCTCAAAGATAAGAAGTTTGGACTTTTCTATTTATTAAGATGGGGAGTTTGGACTTTACTTTCCTAGATTGTGTTATTATTTGGAATGACTATTTTGAGTAATGCTATACAACTTTCTAAACCTCCACACGCTATATTTTTTTTTTTAAATTTTAAATTTTTTAATATTTGTTTTAATTTTTTTTTTGAGTTTATTCTTTTTAAACTAATTCAATTATTCCATTCATTATTTATATATTAAATATTTGATAAGAGAAAAAAATAATAAAAATTAAAAAAAATATGGTGTGTAGAGGTTGTGTGAATAGTAAGAGGTTGTATAGATTTTTTGTTGCTTTAATCGATCGAAACCAAGAGTTATTTCTTTATCTTTTGTTTTTTTATTCCATTTTTTTTTAAAAGAGTTGCATTTATACGAGTGAGTCTTTAAAGTTTAGTTTGAATAGTAAGATAAGATGAGATGATTTGTGAATAACAGTAAAATAGTTTATGAATAGTAGTGAAATTATTTGAGTAGAGATATTTTATGGGATTTTAAAAAATGAGAGATAAAAAGTTGAATAAAAATATTATAAAGTTATAACTTGAAAATGTTGAATTATTTTTTGTGTTTTATTTGAAAGTTTAAGAAAGTTGCAATGATTAGGTAATGAGTAGATGAAAAGATTGAAAATTTGAAACTAAAAAGTGTTTGTATTTATGGTATTTGGATATTGAGATAAGATACGATAAGATGATATGAAATTAGAGATTTTTACTATCCAAACCAGGCCTAAATCTTTTTTATGAGAGATGGATGAAAACGACATCAAAGTTTTCATTATGCGTTTCTCTACACACCACATGCCACACTTTATTTTATTTTTATTTTTTATCTTATTAGTATATGGAGGATGAGTAGAATAATTCAATAAGTTTAAGAAAAAAAATAAAAAATAAAAAAGAAGTGTAATGTGTGGTGTGTGATGTGTAAGGATGATGAATAGCAAATCTCTTAAAAACATCCATTATTCAATTATCCATTCAAAAGCTAAGAGCACTTAAAATGACTTATCTAATTTTTTTGTTCTTTTTGTCAAATGACTAAAAATATGTTAAATTGGTCTCGTTTGGATATTGAGATAAGATGAAATGAAATGATATGTGAATAGTAGTAAAATAATTTGTAAATAACAGTGAAATGATTTGAGTTAAAATATTTATGGGGTTTTGAGAAAGTAGAGAGAAAAAGTTGAATAAAAATATTATAAAGTTAAAATATTTTTTAATATTTTTTTAGATTTGAAAAAGTTGAATTATTTTTTGTATTTTGTTTGAATAGTTTGAAAAAGTTAGAATGATTAGATAAAATGACTGAAAATTTAAAATTAAAAGGTGTTTGTATTTGTGATGTTTGAATATTGAGATTAGATGAGATAATATGAGAGTATTTTGTTATTCAAACCAGGCCTAAGGTTTCCATTAGAATATGAGTCTGTTGGGAGTTGCATTAGAAGTCTTGAAAATTACTTAAATACACTTAAAAGCTCTTTAATGGAAAAATTAGATTGTTTGGATGTTACATATTAAAATATTTTTTAATTTCAAATAAGTTAAAAAGTACACGAGAAATATAGAGATCTATATTGCAATTACATTAATACACAAGAAATATTGAAAGATTTGATAACATTAAAAATTTAGAGATAGTTTGAGAAAATATTTAAAATGAATAAAGAAAAAAGAAAATAATATTTAAATAGTATAGAAAAATGACAAATAAGCTAATATATAGTATTGCTGGGGTGACAATTTGTGCTTGCAGGTTGTCTTCATGTCATGTCAAATAATAAGTATTAGATTATATGTGTCAATTCAAACATGACCCATTTAAATGGGTCACATTCTAAAACTCTAACACGACACATATAAATAGTGAGTGTAATATAAAAAGAGAGAAAAAACACATACTAAAGTATGTTTTAATTAATTAGTTTAGATAACAAATAGATAATCCATTCGAGAATTTTCTAAGGCTTCGTTTGGATATAAGAAGTTCTTCATTTTATTTCATCTCATCATTATAATTTTTTTAAATTTTTATACAAAATATAATAAATAATTTAAATTCTTTAAAAAAATAATATTTAATAATATTTTATTTAATTTTTAACTTTCATTTCAATTTATCTCATCTTAATTTACTTTCTAAACTGCATTTAAAAAAAATAACTGTACTAGTCCGTTTGAATTCCCGCGAAAAAAAAAAAAATCCTTAAGAATAGTGAAACAAAAAGTGAATAAAAAAAAAAAAAAAAAAAGCGAAAAGGAAACTTCTATTTTTAGACGTAAATGCAATCAGTTGCACCAAAAAGTAACTGAAAATATATATTAAAAAGAAAGAAAGAAAGAAAAAAAAAAAAAAACTACCAAGAAAAGAAAGGGAGGTTCCCGTGTACTGATCTTTTCGACGGAAACACAAATATCTTATAGGATCGGAACAAAATATCTTTCTCTCAAACTGCTATAAACTCAGATAAAAATCTGTCTCCAAATTTCTAAGGTCTCCCATCCAACAACCCAGAAGAAAGAAAATGGCGACTGCTGCATGGCTTCCTCTATACACCACTCCCACTGCTTCAATCATACCAAAGAATTTAAGCCCAAAAACTTTCAGTCCTTTCAACACTACTATAAGTACTGCTAGAAGGCCGTACGGTGTTTCTATGACGTGCAGAGCTTCCTCTTCGATCACGGACTTCGATCTCTACGATCTGCTAGGCATCGATAGCTCTTCACCTCACTCCCACATCAAAACGGCCTATCGTTTGCTGCAGAAGCGGTGCCACCCAGACATCGCCGGTCCGGCAGGCCACGACATGGCTATCATACTCAATGAAGCTTACTCTGTCCTCTCCGATCCAAATTCACGTTCGGCTTACGATAAGGTTCATGTGGTGAATGAAATTAGCTTACCCTATTGTTTTCTTTCCATTTTATCCAAAATAACAAGAAGAAATAATTAATTAACAACAACAACAATGGTGATGTTGATATTTTATGCGGAACTTGTGATTTGTTATCATCATGCATAGGTCGATCTCTTTTTATCTCTACCTAATTGAGAATCAGTAGTTTTCTCCGTTGTACAAAAAAAAAAAAAAAAAAAAAAGTTAGCAATAACTTAGCATCGTTAGAATATAGGACTTCTAGCAAAACAGAAACCCTCTTTTGATCACGGTAATTTATCATTATTTTAGTAAGACATATATATCAATTTGGAGTTATTGAAATGGTTATACTTTTGACCCAAGTTTTGGTTGGTAAAGGCTCATAATCCGTCATTGCTTGAAAATATTTGAAGAATTAGCTTTTGGCAAAAAGTGATCAGTCTGATTTCAGGGACCTTGGGTTGACTCAAGAGCAATTTTTTGTTTTTTCAAATGTCGGGACCTCTCTAAGGCAGGGTCCTTTGGACCCACCATTGCAGAGTAAATACCGGGAGTGTGGCCCCAAAGGATTGTTTGCACCCATAAGATGTTGAATTTTAGACCTTGAAGGTAGTGATATTCCAAGACAAAGGCGTTCACCACTTGGGCCAACCCATTGGGGTTCAAGAACAAACCTTTAGTTTAAAGCAACTTAAAATTACAATTCATCGGCTAAAAGTATTCCCAATTGTTTTAAATAATTATTACAAACCAAACAGCATTAGAACTCTCCCAAACATGGCATTTTGAACAAAAGAAGCGACATCAGGCTGTTTCACTCAACCAGGGTGTCTACGGCTCGTCTAAAGAACTGGAATTGCAAATCTAGCTTGATCTAAACTCGAGTGATAGTGGAGGGAACTCTAGGCCGGTTGGCTATTCTTGTACAACTTTCTTCCATTTCCAAGCACTTCTTGTCTTCTAAGCTCCTCTATACCTTCAGTAGCCATGCCACCTACGTGACTTCCTTCAATAGCCATGCCACCTACCTTCAATACTGGGTTGGAAGAACATGGTGCCTAGAGTCCTAGACATTTTCATATTCATGCAGAAAACTCAGTCAAGGTGCCAAGAGTTTTAATTTTGAAGTATGATGTATGTATAAGAGGTATTACAAGCATGTAACAATAAAGCATAAACAGTGTACATTTCTCACTTCTTGTAGATTTCTAAACTTAGTAAACCCTTAAGAGCGTCCTGTATGATAATCTACAATTTTATGAATACTGGAGCAATTCTTTATGAATTCTTGGAGAATCCTTTTGAACTTGAAATATATGGTGCAGGAGCAAGCCAAAATCGCAGAACTTAGGGGTTACACAGGCAAACCTATATATTCAGCATGGTTTGGATCGGAAACCGAACAAAGAGCAGTATTTGTTGATGAAGTAAAGTGTGTTGGCTGCTTAAAATGCGCCTTGTTTGCTGAAAAGACTTTTGCAATTGAATCGGTTTATGGAAGAGCAAGGGTTATTGCACAATGGGCTGACTCTGAGCACAAGATCCAAGAGGCCATGGAAACATGTCCAGTTGATTGCATCTCGTGAGTATCTTTCGCCAATTTTCTTAAGTAGCTCTTCTTTAATACAGTTTTGACACATAAACTTGAAGTTTTCATTCAGTTGTAATGTAAGAAGCCATGGCCATCAGTTAACAAATTAGGATAACGTGTAAGGCACTTCATTTACTGCTCTAGAGATCCACATTTCCACAAACTTATTTCAGGAATTTCAGTTGAACTAATGACTAGTAATGGATCATGTTCTAGGAATTGAAATGGGTTGGTTAAGTTTGAAAGCGAGTAATGAAGAAACAAAATATAGCTTATTCATTAATTCAAATGGAGGAATAATCAAGCTCCTAAATTCATTTTCTTGACGTCATATGCTTGGTTCTACCGAAGGAGAGGTGGAGCTGGGCTAGATTTATAAACAACCATAACCATTTGTCCGCTCATTTTTAGCATAAACTTTAAGAGCAAACTGCCAATTGTAGTTTTTCATATTTTCAGTAAGCATTATTTTTGGAGTAGTTAAGTGGAATCTAAAGCATGGAATTTCCATTTAAGATGTTTGATCACCACCCGAAGAGCTTGTCTTTGTCTTACCTCTCTGTTGTTGCATTCTAGAGCAAGCCATGCTATGAATTTTAGCTGAACTTGTGTACGAACAGATAATGAAGCGGTGCCAAGTAAGCCGATATTTGTGATCTTTTCACTCAATTGGAATTTCTCATATTTACTGAACTTGAGGGTGTATTTGGAGCAAGCCTTTAACAGCACAGTTAGCTCTTGCAGTCCAGGATCATTGAGTGAGGCATGAAAATGTTCATATTCCTTGGAAGCATAGGATAATAATTTAGGACAGTTCAAATAATTTCATCAGCAAACTAATATCCTAATATTCATAGGAAATACTGTGATACCTCATATGATATGGATAAAGATAGGTGGTGTATGAGATCTCACATTACTTGGGAAGGAGAAGTTCTTGCTCTTTATAAGGTTCTAATGTGGCTCAAATTGTATTATTGACTAGTCATTTTGGAGTATAGGCCATGTGGTTTGGGCCTTCCATTGGGGCGTTACAAATGGTATCAGAGCCTATCCCAACCAGAAATGTGGGATTTGAGCTGTGTCACCTACAATGGACAGGCCCGACGAGGACGTCGGGAATTTAAGGAGGATAGATTGTGATACCCCATATGATATGGATAAGGGTAGGTAGTGTATGAGATCTCACATTGCTTGGGAAGGAGAAGTTTTTGCTCTTTATAAGGTTCTAATGTGGCTCCAATTGTATCATTGACTAGTCCTTTTGGAGTATAGACCATGTGGTTTGGGCCTTCCATTGGAGCGTTACAAATACAGATTCATTTTTATCTGCTTTAGCTCTTCAAAGACAGGAAATTAATAGGTACGAACAACAGTTTCAACAATTAAGCATCTGGAATTCAGGATACATGAACATGATATAATCCCAAGTTGTTATGTTCCAGTGTGCCTAAATACATCAAGGAAGAACAAAAGAAAATGTGTCATCAGCTGATAAATATAGGCAAAAGATAATGATCCCATCTCCTCATCTCATGTAATCTAATTCTGAATTTAACAAAAGGTTCAAAAGTAGATAAAATCAAGAACTTTAATGTAGACATCAATGATCAAACACACAATATGAATATGAAGAAGGATACGTTGTAATAGTTATAATTTTATATTATTCATAAATATTACATATAGTCAGAAAAGAAGGGAATTTATTTCATTTATATACGTAGTCCATCTTCTTCGTGTTTAAGTTAGTATCTTTTCTTAGTGGCTAAGTTAATTACAGGATTGTGAAGAGGTCGAACCTAGCAGCTCTAGAATTCTTAATGTCCAAGCAGCCTCGTGGGAATGTAAGGGTGGGCATGGGTCATGCAGCTGGGGCACGTGTCTCAAATATCTTTGTAGATGTCGAAAAATTCCAGACCAGATTCCAGGAAGCAATGGAAAAGAATTCAACACAACGTCCCAAGGTTGGTTCCCACAAAATGCTGGCTACCATCTAACATGCATGGAGTTTTAGTACAATTAAACAGAGAATTAGCAGTGGTTAGTCTGCTAGGTTAATAGTGCCTTTACAATTCTCTTATTTTATCTATGTTGCATTTTCCCCTCTGATATCTTATTTATTTCTTGCTTTCCTCTTTCCTAGTCCAGAAAGTTGAGCTACACAAGGGAAGCAATATTTCCTAGCATAAACACTACAAATTGGGTGAATGCAGGATGCACATTGACAGTTGAAAACTACTAACCATAATAGACTTGTTTCAGGAAACAGACCTCCAAAGAGATGCAAGAATGTCAGCAATTCAAACAATCAGATCTATCTCAAATTGGTTATACTGGCAATCACCTATTGCAGGTGGATCCACATCAGAGTCCCAGAATTATCTGACATACGTTTCACGTAAACCTACCGAGTCACACATCAATAAGCTAAGAGAAGCTGCAGCTGCTAGAAAGCAGGCAAGAGAGAGGGCAGAACCCACACGCCGAATCGCATCAAACTACATATACAGCGAGGAGTATTGGATTCCTTCAATCTATGCTCTTCCAGCCTCAACCCAAGAAGACTCTAACTCTGCAGCTAACTCAACAACTTCACCTACAAAAGACATGCACACAGAGAATAGAGGCTACAGAGTACATGACAGCAAGGGAAAGAAGCCCATAATATGGAGAGTTCCAGTTGTAGCAGCAGTGGTTGCTTCGGTTATAGTTCGTCTACAAATTGGAGAAGTAGCTGGTGGTGGATTAAAGGAACATATCGGCGGCTCTTTGGCACTGGACGTTGTTAACAGCTCTTGGTTGCCGGGTATCTTAGCAGGGATTACATGGTATGGCATTGGGATGGCAATATTTGAACTTGTGGAAGCCATTCAAAGTAGACAAAGGCTATAGGGGAAGAAACTTTAGCAGTTATATGGTAAATGTGAAAGACAAATATAATACAAGTAAGAAATTGATGTATGATTATCTGAAAAAAAACTGACAAAAAAAAGAAAGGATTTGGAATAAGTTCTCCCCTATTGTTCAATCTATGGAAACCTTTTCATTTTCAATTTTCATGGGAACGAATTGGCCTAGGCAAGTAAAAATTGTTCACATGCATATGTTGCAGGGTAAATAGGCCAAATTTTTAGTTTTTCATATGTATGCATGCGCCAAAAAAGAGCAAATGAAATTGCTATATTTCTTCTTTTGACAATTTTCTGGAAAATATTAAATTCTTAATAAATATTATGAGATTAATTTTTTTTTTTGTCTATCTTTCTCCAGGCCATAAAATTTGTATATGCAGTCCATTTTAAATAGGATTGTTTATTCATAATGGATTTTTTCTCGACTCGGTCAGGGTCAAATTCAGGCCGAAACTCATTTCAAAATCCAGACTTATCCGGTTCAGGCCGGATATGAAACCCATGTTTCGGGTTTATATATATAAAAAAATCTTCAACCCTAAGTAAAAAAAAAAAAAAAAATTTCTTTTACATGCATTTAGGTAAAAAGACAATTAGTTGTTTCTAGTTTTATTTATTTGACATAAATTTTTTTTTTTTTATCTTAATATATTTTTATTATTATAGACAATGTTCAATGCATTAGTATTATGGTTTTCAACATGACTTCTTGAAAAAACTTTAATAAAATATAGATTTTTATATAAAAAAAAGTATGCTTTTTTCTTAAAAAATTGTAACTGATAAAAAAAATTATGCTTCTCAACATTATTTATTTCTTGAAAAAAAAATTTAACATATAGGTTTTCATAAAAAAAAAAAAAAAAAAAAAGAGGTACAACCCCGAAGTCGGAACTCTTATTTTCGAGTTTTAAACACCGGGTTTTGGCCCGGGTCATAACCCGGGCTATCCCGAACCAGGTTTTCTGCTCAGTTTTGAAACCCAGTTTATGGACCGGGTATATCATGGATACCCGGGTCGGAACCCGGGTAAATAATTTTAAAGCACAAATAAGATGATTTTAAAGCAAAAACTTTGGTGAAGCTTAATTATTACATTTTGTTCCTTCCTTAATTATTACATTCTATTTTACAACTTCCAATCTTTCCATGCATGCTAGAACTTAGGTAAAGCTTCATTTAGTTTTTAGCCTTTTTTTTAAAAAAAAAAAAAATCCTCCATATTCAGGTAAACCAATTTTTCTTGTTGCTACAAATAATTGCTCACAATTTTTAGTTGTCGTTTAAAGAAAATGCTAAAAAACAATAAAGGAACCCGTAAAATTATGTTTATATTAAAATATTTTCTGATAATATAAAATTATTCAGATTTTTTTTATATAACTTTTTTTAGATTTAGTAAAAATGGTGACCCGTTGAAAATATATTTGAATTGGAAAGATTTCAAAATATTATAAAAGTATTCTGATTTGGGATCTTAAAAAATTTATTCGACAAAATACATTTTTGTATGTGTATATTAGATTTTGTATAATTTTTTAAGAGAAAATAATTCAAATAATTAAGGGTTCGTTTGGTTAGTGAGATGAAATGATATGATGAGATAAGACGAGATAGTTTTAGATGAGTTGAATAAAATATTATTAAAATATTATTTTTTAATATTATTATTGTTTTAGAATTTGAAAAAGTTGAATTGTTTATTATGTTTTGTATAAAAATTTGAAAATATTATAATGATGAGATGAGACGAGATGAGATGAGTTGATAATATTTTTATATACAGATCCCAAACGGGGCCTAAATGAGGCAGGATTTGGCCTTCTCAATTTGCCCGTTCAGAATTTGTTTTTTCAGTAAAATTAAAATTAAAACAAAAAATAATTTCCTAGAGAAAAATTAAACAAATGAAAAAAGGAAAGGTAAAATGAAAACTACCAACTGGCCGTAAACTCGCTCTTTATACCCCCCTACTCCAAGAGCTCTCAAGATTAGAGAGGCCGTAACCAAAGCCCCGAGAACAGAAGAAAAGAAAAAAGAAAAAAGAATCTTCCTCAGCTAAGCTCAGCTCACCTCGCCTGTCTCGGAGGAAAATGCTGGCTCGCCTCGCCGCCAACCGTCTCCCTGAGATCCGTCAGATTTTCCGTCAGGTACTTATTCTCTCTCTCTCTCTCTCTATCTCTCTCGCATCCAATCACATCGCTCTGTTTCGGTTTTGAGTCTTCCTATTTTTACTGCAGCCGTTGTCGTCGCGATTCTTCTCTACTGCTCTCAACTACGTGAGTCACTTACTTCTCAATCACTTCATTTCACGAATATAATTATTTCGTCTTTATGCTGATTTAATTATTCAATTGTCAATTTTACTAGTTTGATAATTGAGTCGAAGGTTTTTTTCTTGAATATTGAATGAGCAGCACATTGATTCGCCAGATAACAACCCGGAACAGCCTTGGGAATTCACTGATGTAAACAAAGAGAAGGTAAAATTGTGAAAGCACAAGCGATAATTTTTCTGTCGTTATTTTGATTTTGTTTTTCTTTTGTGGTTTTGTATTATATAAAAAAAATCTCTATTTTCCCGTATTTGTATCTGTTGAATAACGCCGATTTGCTTGTATAAATATCTAGTTTGAAAGCCTTTCCCTTGACTTTTTCCCAAAGTATGTTCTTGCGAATTTGCAGTTAATATGCATATTTTAGTTGTTGGGCTTCCCAAAAAAATAAAAAATCCCAAGCATTGGGTCATCAATTTTTTGCTGCTTAAAGCATGTCTCAATTAAAGCATGTTTTGCGGCTTAAAGCATGTCCAATGTTTTACCCAAATAAACTTTGGACTTGTGTAATGCGCCCCTATCCCACAAATTAGGTAAATTATCAGTTTCTCATTGGCGGGATGCGACCCCTAGAAATTTTTTGCACCCAAGGGTTCAAACCTTAGACATGGGGATAGCATATCCCCAATACCAAGGCCCTTATCACTTGAGCCAAACCCCAGGGGTTGTAGCTTTATTTGTTTTTACCTATAAAATCCCCTCAGGGAAAATCCTCACATGGACATCCAAAAGAAACATCATATAATTGTAAAAACTTGGTCATGGATGTGCCAACAGAGCGGGGAATTTGTAGACCACCTTTTAACTCCATTGTGAGGTTGCCAATACATTATGAAATGATTTTTTATTTGAGTTGGTTATTCCTGGGAAGGATGGTAAATCTCTTCACCATTTGGAGAGGCTTATATGATAGCCTCAAGTTGCAATAGTGTGGAAGATGGTTCCTATTTGTCTATCGGGGTGTATTTTGAGGAAAAGAACATCAGACATTTTGAGGAACGGCGACAGACATTGGAGGAGCTTAATACTTTCTTCCTTTGGGTAGTTTCTATTGATTGTAATGGGCTGCATTTTCATGTTTTTCTTGTCTCTTTTCTATTCTAATTAGGTGTTCCTCTTTTTCTTTTTCTTTTCTTGTTTTAAATATATCAGAAAGTAATTGAGATGCTGTGGATTTGGGTCCTAGTTTTGTGAAACATTGTTATCCTAGTTTTGTTGACTGAATTATACTGGTCCCTGGAATTAAAACAATGCACAAGCCAAGGTTTGGGTATTTCCGCACTTGGCTTGGTTTAAATTTGGACAGAGCTCAAGCAAAGCCTGAGGTATGGCTGAGTTCAACGTACCTGTTTAACCTTGAGTTGTCTGTTTCTGGCTGTAGTGGAGCCTGTGCACAAGCTTAATCAAGGAAAGCTAATTTGAGCTTTGTCCATGTTTTTCTTTTGACATCCTGTACCACTCACTCAAGTTCAACTTCTTGTAATTTCATTGGGAACACAGATATGGCCGTTGCAAATAATTGCATAAGAAAGCATCAGAATTCAACATAACTATAATGTTCTGTTTATATGCTTTATAAGATCTAATTACTATTGACAAACTCTTTTGATAAGTTAATTACTATAGACAAACTGTAATGTGATAAGATATCAATTTGGTATTTGACTTATATGTACTTGCTCAAATGGCACCATTTTTACCCGCAAGAATGAGATAGGTGTTTGTGTTTGAGGCGGATCCTCAAATTCTGGCTTATAGTTTAACTGACCAAAGTCGAAAACCTAAATTAAACTAAGCAAGTTATGGGAGCTTTTCTTAACTACAGATTTGTTTCTTTTTTGCTCTTGTTTAGATAAAATATTTATGCTAATTTGTGATACCCCAAACTTCTGCACTCTCTTTATGCTTCAGTTATTTAGAACTAAATAACACGGTCATACTCAGTATACCAATTCCTTTAAAAGCTTAGTGGCAATTAATTAATTTTTCCCTGCAGCAGCACATGGCTTGGGCTTTACGACAATGCCAGTTCATATAGTAAAGCAAAGAAGGATTGAATTTCTTTTTTCAAAGTTTTCCCCGCAAAGCTTATTAAAAAATATTTTTCCCCTAAAGCCAACTGCTTTTTGATACTTTTTTTTTTTTTTTTTTTTTTTTTTTTGTATAAAAGGTTTCTACTTGTAAAGAACATTAACACTCTAATACAGCTATAAATCAGAGTAATTTCACATTCTAATACAGCTATAAATCTGGAGTATTTTTTATACCTACTCCTTTATTGAAAGCAATTTCTTTTGACTGATTTCTCATGTACATAGTTCATGAACGAGGGCTTAAGTGGTAAGAGCCTTGGTCTTGGTGCTATGTTCCCTTTAGGTCCAAGTTTTGAATCCTTTTGGGTGTAGACTATTTCTAAGGACCATCGAACTGGAGGAATTTTCCATTGAATTATCTGAAGGGCATTTGCAGGAAACTCCTTGCCTAGGGCCCATGCACCCCCAAGATTAGCAAGGACTTATTCTCGAACACTTGGTGCCAATAAAAAAAATGAATGAGTCTGATTGGCCATTGGGGTGGGATAGTGAACAATTTGGTAGGGATTTCTATTGCTACTATTAGGTTGATTGATTGCATAATAATTTAAAAGCAAGAGGAAAAGAAAAGATCTAATTCTCCAATTTATTTTTGATGTCTTATAGCTTCATACAACCTATCTAACCCTAGCCACTAATGACGTTGCTTGGCATGTATTAGTGCTTTTTTTTTTTTTTTTTTTCATTTCTTAAATCTTTAACAATTGAACTTGTGCATTTGCAGGCTAAGGAAATATTATCCCACTATCCATCAAACTACAAACAATCTGCAGTGATTCCTTTGCTAGATCTTGCACAGCAGCAGCATGGTGGATGGCTTACTGTTTCAGCTATGAATGCAGTATGTTGGTATCACTCATTTAAGTTTTTTCCTCCCATATGCTTGTGTACATACATATATGATCACATCCAATTCAACCTTCATTTTTGTGGGAACATAATGATAAACATGATATAGTGGATCAATATATAACATGCACACACATATGCATGGAGGAGTATGTGTGTGTGTCACACATCAATTAACCTCCACAAAGTAGAAGAATATTTATAGTTGGCTACAGCTTATGTTATTTTCATCACTCTAAATCAAATTTGATGCCATTGGTATGAATAGTCCATCTTTTTCTACGAGGTTAATGATCAAACAAGCACTATCCAAGTACGCTAGGAGAATAGATCAGATACATCTAACTGGAAAAAGTAGAAAGATAAAGAAAATTCTGCTAGATAAAGCTAGAGAATCATAAATGGGCAGCCATCTAATGTTAAAGTGTGTTAAAGAAAAAGTTCCTTCCTCCATTGTCCTTGCTCTGTATTTGAAGCTTCAATCCTTACTTTCTTGTCATATGCACCACATTAAATAGACTGGAATCCTTCCCCCTAGTAGCTTATCTATAACTATAACATATAATTTTTCGAAGCAAGAGTTTTACCCCTGTTAAGCCATGTCATCCAGTCTTGCATTAAATGACCATGAATTACTTCATTTAAGTTTAAAAGAATAGACCATGATAGATGATCCAGCTTGGTCAAGTCTTGATACATTCCTCATTTCGCCCAATTGGGAAGCACATTTTCTAGATCTAATTCGGAAATGGCTTCCAAGGTTATGCTCGGATCACTTCCCTATTCTTATCGATTGTGGAGGCATCCAAGGAGGTAAAAGATATTTAAAGTTTGAGAACATGTGGCTGAGGCCAGAAGGCTTCATTGAGAGAGTTAGACAATGGTGGTCATCTTGTCTCATACAGGGCAATCCCAGTTATGTGCTGGCTTGTAAGCTGAAGGCTTTAAAGGAGGACTTGAAGAAGTGGAATGAGCAGATTTTTGGGAATGTGGAACACCGAAAAAGTCAATGTCCAACGAATTACAGGGTTTGGAGGATGTGGAGGAGGAGAGGGTTCTTTCAGAAGAAGAAAAGGCTCACAAAAAGCTTGTGACCTCAGATCTTGAAATGATGATGGCTTGTGTATAATTGACACATTATAGATTTCTAAAAGCTCCCCAAGACTAAGAAATTGACACATTTACTAATTTCTTCAATCTTGTGTATAATTGTAGAGTGAATGAAGGAGCTGATAAGATTTTGTGATCACTGTCCAAGAATGGGAGATTAGGTTTGGGTACTAAGAGTACTTCAGGTACTCTCAGAATATCTCACTACTATTCATTATTTTATTATTACTTTTCTCCTACCTTTTACTACTATTCACTACTATTCAATATTTTATCATTATTTTTTCACTACTATTAATAGAATACCTGAGGTGCTCTCACTACCCAAACGTAACCCAGTCGTACTATAAGTCCCTTATGACACCCAACAAGTATATTCCTATGGAAGAACATATGGAAGATTAAGGCCCCCCTAAAAGCTTTTTTTTTTTTTTTTTTTTTTGTATGGACAACTTCATTACGGAAGATTCTTTTAGATAATCTAAGGAAACACCAAATCATGGTGCTGGATTGGTGTTATTTGTGTAAGAAAAGTGGGGAGTCTGTGGATCACCTATTATTGCATTGTGATGTAGCCATGAGCTTGTGGAATGATATCTTTGCTAGAGTGAGGCTTCATTGGGTGATGCCACGAAGGGTTGTTGATTTTTTGGCCAGCTGGCAAGGCATCCGAGGTAACTCTCAAATTGTAGCTATGCAGAAGATGATACCAATATGTTTATGGTGGTGCATATGGATGGAAAGGAATGGTCGGACTTTTGAGGATCGTGAACGGACAATGGATGAGATTATAACTTTTTTTCTTAATACTTTATTCCATTGGTCAAATTGTAAAAGACTTTAATGGCACGAACATACATGATTTCCGTGTATCTTTAGACACTCATGCATAGGTGTTGCTCTTGTATATGTCCCGTGCACTTGGCTTTGACTATTTTAATAAAATTCTTATTTACTAATCAATTTTTTTTTTTTAATTTAAAATTAGTAGGCTTTTGGTTTTTAAACCCCGAGAGGTTGGTCCAAGTGGTGAAGGCCTTGGTCTTGGGGTATCACTGCCTTCAAGATCCAAGGTTCAACACCTCATGGGTGCAAACAATCCTTTGGGGCCACACTCCCTGGTGAAAAATCAGCGATTTAACCAGTTTCATGTAGGGTAACTTCCGAGGGTGCGGTGGATGAGACCAAGGTTTACTCTGCAGGGGTTCACAAATATGGGTTCCTCAATTTCATTTCTTAATTTTTTTGTTGTAGTTGATGGTATAAAATGAATATAACACATTTTATACTTCTTCAAATATTATATATGTTATTTTTAATTAAATATCTTATATTATTCCCCCGCATTCTGTGGGTACTACCTATGGTGAGAAAGAAATTGGCATTGATGATCATTCTCAAATCTTCGGATCATGATTGAAGGCTACTTTGGGATGAGTTGGTTGAGTGATTAGTTGGTGGATTTGCCTTGGTGCATTAGGGGCAACTTTGATATTACTTGGTTTCCAAGTTAGAGATTAGGAATAGCTTGCTCTAGCCCAGGCATGGTAGAATTCTCAAACTTTATTTATGAGAAAGTATGATTGATGTTCCATTGGTGGAGGGAAACTTCACTTGGTCTAATAACTGTGATGGGCCCTCATGGTCCAAACCAATTCCTCAAATATGATCATTCTCAAATCTTTGTATCATGATCGAAGGCTACTTTGAGATGAATTGGTGGGAGTGATTAGTTGAAGGTATTTGCCTTGGTGTATCAGAGGCAATTGGAAATGTTACTCAGTTTGCAAGTCAGAGATTGGGAGTATCTTGATCTAGCCCACCCATCGTGTAGTTATCAGACTTTATTTTTGAACAAATTTGATTGATCTCCCTTTTTTGAGGGGGAAAGGGGGGGGGGGGGTGCACTTCACATGGTCTAATTATCATGATAGGTCCACATGGTCCAGAATGGATTGATTTCTCGTTTCTTTTGAATGGGGAGCACAATATCTTGAAGTGGCCCTACGAAGATTACCAAGACTATGTTCAAATCATTTCCCCATCCTACTCGAGTATGGAATCTTTCAGGTGGGACAAAAGCTAATTTAAGTTAAAGAATATGTGGCTGGAGTCAGATGGTTTTGTGGATAAGGCGAAACAATGGTGAACCTCATTTTGTTTCGAAAGTTGACCTAAAGGTTTGGAAGGAGAGGTGTTGATATGCTGGAAAACAGAAAGTAAAAAACTTCTTTGTAGGAGCTGGGTACTATCGATGACAAAGAAGGGAGAAGGCATTAGAAGATGAGAAAGAGAAGTAATGATTAACTAGTAGCGAGATGGAAAGGTTTAGTCTTCTGGAGGAGGTATCTTGGAGACAAAAACTGAGGGTGTTGTGGTTGAGGGAGGGTCGTTGGTGCACCGAGTTCACCAGGTGGCTAATTCAAATAGGAGAAGCAACTATGTGGACTCCTTGAAATGGCATTGAATTCTGCAATTATCAAGAGATTGGGATCCGTGGTACAATTTTTCTAGGGATTGTACACCAAACAATATAGCTGGGAGACCTAAGCTGATGGACTATTGCTCGATTCATTGGATGTAGAGGAGGCTAATAGATTGGAAAGTCCATTTGAGGAGTCCAAGGTTCAGGGGCTAATTAATGGAGATAAGGCCCAGGACCAGATGGCTATATCATGAGTTTCTTCCAAGCATGCAGGGATGTGGTGAAGGAAGACGTGAATTCGTGATGAAGTTTTTCCACGACTTTCATACTCGGATGATTTGTAAAATGCCTTGGTCTAAAATTCATTGACTTCATTCTGAATAAAACAGGGGTGGAGGACAGACTTAGGACCTACAAGCCTGGTGAGTGGTGTCTAGAAAATCCTGACTAAAGTCCTTGTTAATTTATCGAAGATAACATTGGGAAAGATCATCTCCAAATCCCAAAATGCTTCATCTACCGAAGTCAAAAATTTTTGATTTGGTGCTTATTGCCAATGAGCATTTGGATAGAGAATTAGAATGGGGTGGGGCTTTTTCTGCATGTTGGCCCTTGAAAAGGCATATGACGGATGGCTCCTCTATTTGGGAAGAGATCCATTTTAGGTCACGGCATGCCTTGGCATTCAAGATGAGGTAGTGCAAGAGGTTTTGTCCAGTTGGAGTGCAAATATTAATTCCCACCTTCATGTGTATACGTACATGTAGACTCTTAGTCCTTATATGGCTTTAGCTCATACCTTACCGATATGAAGTCAAATAAGATTGGGTTTGGTGGTTGTCTACATCTGTTCATTTATGGTAACAATCTGTTGTCACATTGATGTTAATGTCAGCCATGGTTGATGTCTGTATTAGAAGGTGTCTCCTAATTTGAAATAATTGTTTTTTAGGCTCCAGATCAATCATTCATTTGATGGAGGCCATTGTTGGTATTTCTCCAGGTATAAATAAAAAAAAAAATTCTCATTTGAGTTGGAATTTTGATCATCTTTTTACAAAGAATGGCACATGGTTATATTGCTTGAATAATGTTTTTATCTTTTTGCTACATCAAAAAGTCATTATTGCCCTATTGAAGCTCCGAGCAAACTTCTTATGAGTGAACAAAATGTTGTAAAGCAAAAAAAAAAAAAAAAAAAAAAAAAAAAAAAAAACACTTGTAATCCTTTGGGGATGCTGGAGGATATGTGTATATTTGTGTACTGATATTCTATTATGGATGCTTCAGGTAGCTAAGATTATAGAAGTTGCTCCTATCCGTGTTTATGAGGTTGCAACATTTTATTCTATGTTCAATCGATCAAAGGTAAGACATATTTCTTTATCAATAATGTAATACTTCTACAAGTACGAGGTTACCAAAGTTGCAGTTTAACCTCATGGACTTTTCTTTTGCTTTTCAGGTTGGCAAGTACCACCTGTTGGTTTGTGGCACAACGCCCTGCATGATACGTGGTTCTCGAGAAATTGAAGATGCCTTACTGAAACACCTTGGAGTGAAGCGCAATGGTAAGTTCTAAACAAAATATTTACTCTAAATTTTTTTTTTTTTTAATATTTACTCTAAAATTTCTCATCTTGCATTTTCTGAAACCTCGTGAATGTTCTTGAAATCTACATTTGAAGAATAAGTCGCCAGTATTTGTCATGTGCAGAAGTAACTAAAGATGGTTTGTTTTCAGTTGGAGAAATGGAATGCATGGTGAGTTTTTGTTTCATTGTTGCTGATCCAAGCCTGTAGTTTTTTGTAGGCCACCGCCTTAACACTTGTTTTGCTTGACTTAATTCTGGATAGGAGTGCATTTATTGGAAGGAAGTAAGTACAATCTGTGTGGTGAATGGTGATCCCTTGAAATTTTTATCAAATGGATTTTGACTGACATTTTGTATGAGCATATTTCCTCCAGATCCAATTTTAATTAGGGATACCATCCTACTTAATGGAAAACATGCGTCACTCTCTAGAGCCACCATGTGTTGAATTTTTTTTTTCTTACTTAAAAAAATTTATATAAAAATAAAAATATAATAATCTTAAATTAAAAATACAAATAAATAAATAAATAAAAAAACAGTTGGACGAAGGGGAGGACTCCCCCTGCTAGCACCATGGGTGGCCGAATCCGGCCACCATGTGGGTGGTGAATTAGGGGCCACTGGGTGGCTGACCATGCCATGGCAGTCGAACCCACCGGTCCAGTGGCCGGCAAAGGGCCACCAAGTACTGGCCCCTTCTTTGCCACCCACATGGTGGCTGACACCTGGACCACCATGGGGTGGCTGCTGGGGGGGGGGGGGGGGGGGGGAGTCCCTACCCTCTGTCCAATGTTTTTTTTAGTTTATATTTTATTTGAATTTTTTTAAGTAAGAAAAAACTCCAACACGTGGTGGTTTTAGAGAACGACGTGTGTCTTCTGTTAAATAGGATGGATGGAATTTGTAATGGAAGGGGTTATTTCTAAACTTGTGATAGCACAAGGTGTTAATGCTAAAAAAACTGCACAAGGGTCTAAATCTCAAACCGGGTAAAGCACATGGGGTTATTGGTCATTTATCCCTTTTAATTATTTAAAAGATTTGATTGTGGCAAAGTACAAGTTGAATGTGGTTGTGCCTACCCCTGCTTTACTGATTGTCCTTGCAGTCATCTTATATTATTGATATCGTCATAAATGGAATCAAGATTCAAGACTGGCTAGCTTTTTGAAATTATATTTTCACTTTCAAATCAATAGAAAAATCAGAGATATTTTTGTCATCACTAAATCATTATTAAATACTAAGCATGATGTGGTATACAATGTTGTTGTTGCAGGGATGTTGTGTGAATGCTCCCATGATTACAGTGGCTGATTACTCGAATGGATCCAAAGGATATACTTACAATTACTATGTCGGTGCATGATCATCCTTTGATTCTGTCAAATCATTGTGACATTCTTGGTCAAATGACTGGGAAATTTTAGAACTTACTAGTCTTTTTTACTAATTTCAGGAAGATGTTACTCCCAAACGAGTTGTTGAGATAGTTGAAATGTTAAGGAAGGGGGAGAAGCTACCGGTAAGGCAATTGTGCATGGGATAATTGGGTTCATTTTTTTCTTCATTTTGAAACTTGAGTTCTCCTTTGCTTAGTGACGTTTCATCAATGTATCAGCCTGGTACACAAAATCCACTGCGGATTAGGAGCGGACCAGAAGGAGGGAATACTACTTTGCTGAGTGAGCCAAAGCCACCTCCATGCCGAGATCTTGATGCCTGCTAAAATGATGGTATATTGCTGTCCGTCTCAAATAATGTAAAGCTTGGATAGTCAGGCTTCCATGAGTAGTTTGCTCTACATTTTTTTGGGTTCCTAAATGAGTATTTATTTACTTTCTAGAAGAAATGAGTCCATCTCACTTTTAATGCTGAAGATTAAAGACATGATTTTTTTATAACTCCATCGAAGTTTTGCCGATTCGTAAATTGACTGGTAAACGCAGAAAACCATTTAGTTCAGTAGGTCTTCCTTTCATTCTAATCTCCTTTTCCATGGTTTTTACTGCTACTCTCTCCTACACAAATAGAAGAAGGCTCATGCGGCATGTCCTGGATGGGATATATACAAATCACCATTAAAGTGGGCTCCACAATGATGAAAAAATATTGGTATTTTAAGTTTTTTATAATTATAATTGGTCCTAAGCAAGTGGTAATGTGTTGACACATCATTGACACTTGTTGCGTTCCCGAAGATGGTTTCTTATTTGAAGCTCTGATGTGCATCTTACATCGCTACAACATAAACTGTGGAATTGGATTGTGATTATAACTTCATTACTCATTATTTTTCCTTCAGCTTAAAGAAATGCATGTATGTACAGTCTTTTATTTAATTAATTAGCTCAGGACTGCTTGTCTGCTTCGTGGTGGTGTTGACTCGTATCAATGACAAGTACATATTCCTATAATTATCTAATTGTACTCTACAAATGTTAGAAATGAATGTCTCCTCTAATGACCAACCAAGCACAGACCAATAATCGAAAAACAAAAATGTTGTTAATTTAATTAAAGCTAAAATGAAGAGTAAGGCACGCAAGTTCTTTAGGTGGTCACGTTATAGGATTTGTGTAGAAGCAGCTATTTAAATGAGGAATAGGACTTGTATTTTTTCAGCCTGCTTTGGTCTTTTTCTACTATTTCTATTGATGAAACTTACTTTTTTAACTGGTTTATGAAGATTGGAAGTACCAAGTATCCTGCCTTGGTGACTAGGATCAGGAGCATATTATTAATTAAATGGACATTGCATTTGGTAATAATGTTTTGCCCTGACCAGTCTCTCTTCTTACGTGTCATGTGGAACTGTTCATCCACATTGTCTTGAATATGTTGTTGGCATTAGGGGTGAAAATCGATCCATTCGGCTCGATTTTTAGGTAAAACCGACGCCGATTGATGAAAGAAAAAGGGGAGGAGCAACCGACAGTAACCGGTCGATGGAGAGGAGAAACACCAGCCGTATCGACTCCGGCGGTTCACGGTCGGTTCTATGGCGTTATTCTATGAATAAAATGACGACATTTGGTATTATACCAAACAACGCCGTTTTAGTTGTGTTTAAAACACAACTGCAGGCTTAAAACGACGTCGTTCTACTTAAATTTACACTAGTTCAAACCGCTAAACTGGCTGATTAAAGAAAATATATTTTTTTTTATATATATTGTACTCAAAACGATGCCGAGGTTGTACTCAAAACTCAGCCGGCGAGTTCAAATTATCTGGTTTTGATTTTTTTTTCCTCCCCCCTCTCCCCCTCGCGTTCTTCCTCTTCCGGCGGCCTCTTCACGTCCGCCGCTGTCTGGGACTGTCGGTGAGATCCTAGCCACGACCGACCCATTGTATTTTGCTTGTGAATCTTTGCCTCCACGTTCAACCTCACAAGTTTTTTTTTTTTTTTGTTTTTTTTTTTGTTTTATAACACTCAGTTCCACAGCAAAGTTTCAGTAATTATAAGTGGATGACTGATATCAGATAGGTAGGAAAGTTACCATCTTTTTCCAATGAAAAAGGGAAGCATGAAAGATAGAAGCAAATGAATTTGGGTTAGCTGGTAATCTTTCTAGATCAACAGCTACTCCCCCGTACTTATCATCAAACACATCAAGTACTCTCTTTTCTCTAGAATACAGTATGGACTTTGCCCCACTTGTTCCATTAATCTGATGTGAAAATGGTTCTACTAGCCTTTTTTTGCAGACAAGTATTATGCGAAGTACTTGAACAAGAAAGAAGCCTTGAAATATATTCCTGAATCCAAAATAAAAAAAAAAAAAGAAGAAGAAGAAGAAAATAAGAAATCTGCATATTTATGAGGTCCAAAATTCATATATTGAGAGAAAATATTTGTGCTTGGATCCTGGTTGACTGCCATGAAAATGAATGAAAAGAAAAGATGTGGAAATATATTAAGGAAAAAACATATACTTTTGCTTGGTAGAAGTGTAACAATTACCTCTGCAAGCACAGAACCGTGGCTTGTACTTAACACCAAGTATTTGTCTGAAATTCAAAAAGGGGCTTGAGCATGTTCTTCCTATATGGACTATATCAGACACAGACATAAATTTCGATTCACACAATTTCATCCTCAAGGATGGCAGTATCTCCCCCAACAACCTCAAAGCAAATTAAGTATTCAATAACTGGAGGTAGACCTCCGTCCATCCGTCCTACACCTGGCTCGAGCTTCTTAAGGTTGAGATTTAGGGAGGGAAAGGCTTCACGAGAGAGGGAGTGGTGGTTGATTTCTAAAGTTTTGGTTTCATTCAGGAAGGGAGAGACTTCATGAGAGAGAGAAATCTGTTTGGACTCGAGATTTAGGAGTTGGACTGGAATTGTTGTTGATTCGGTTTGCCACATGGGTTTCATGTGACGTGTGATAACATTGGACCAGACTGTGAATAGATTTTCTCTTGTTTAAAAAGTTATTGACTTTTGTTGTGAAGTAATTTTTAACTTTCTACTACTCAGCAATATTTATAGAATAAAGTCGGGATGCCATGTAGGCCTGGTGCTTTTGTTGCTTTTCTTGAGTGATTATTTTTTTTTATAGCTAAAATCGTATCAAGATTATCAGGAGGAGGCAAATAGGTACCAATCTCTTTTCTCTTGTTAGTCCATGACACTGGCTCTTTTATTGCTTTTAAGAAACTAAACAACATTTATCTCTGTCAAATGACGGTCCATAAATAAAAGATGAGCGGTGCTATTCTGCTATCTTATTAGTTCAAATTTTTTTTTTTTATTTTTCTTCAATTTATTTATTTTTTATCATTTAAAAATAATTAAAAATATAAAAAATATCATTACACTAATAGTCACTTTCTTAACTATTAAGTAAAGAAAAAAAATTAAAATACATGAAGTGTCAAATTGTAGAGACAAATAAAGTAGACAAAATAGCATTTTTCATAAAAGAATTGTGTACTCACAGGACTCCTTGTTAACAAGGTTACCCTCCATTTAGGGCCAAAACCCTTTGTTGAACATTCTCCTATCTAGCTCTCCAAGCGGATGATCAACTTCAAAATACCTTAGAGCACTCTCATTGGATTAGCTAAAAACTAAATCCATTGAAAATTTGGCTATTAAACTATAAAATGTGATCACATTAGAATAGCTAAATTCAAAATAATTGAAATTTAGCTATAGTTACTTCTAAAATTATTTCCAAATTTGAAAGGAACTATTCATTCATCAAATACATTTTATATTAATTATTTCTCTCTCCCTTTTATATCAATTATTTCTCTCTCCCTTTTAAATGACAATTGAAAAAATATAATTAGAATATGATTACTAATTAATATATAATAATATGAATACTAAAATATGATAAAATAAATTAATTCATAATTAAAAAAATTAAAATATTTTTGAAATTATTAATTACTCATTACTATATAATGAATAAATAGATAATCCAATGTGGAGATTTGATGTGAATAATCAAAATCAAATTCATCTTATATTATTTTATCGTTATATAATGAAAAAATAACTATTCTAATATGGAGACTTAAGCGAATAGAATAACTAAAAGCTAAATTCATCTTAAATTCATAAAAAATATACTTTAACTTTAGTTAATCCAATAAGAGTGCTTAGAAGTAAAAGCTAAATTTGAAGTCAAGTTAGGAACTTGACTTCAAATTTAGCATTCCGTTCAGACATTGCTGCTTAAACTCATATGCGAACAACATTGATTTTAGATATTATATGCTAGGGCTGGTAGTATTTAATTTCGTTTAAAGAGCACTTCTTTGGTACAGGAGTCATGCCAAGCATAGAAAACCCTCCTTGGAATCATTGACTTGTTCAAATTCAAGTTCAAAGCAAGAAGTTTTCAAATAACTTTCAGCTTTTACATAATGCATATGCAGCAAGTTTTCAAGATATGATCTTACAAACTTCAACTTGCTGCATGTGGACTTAGTAGCGGTACTTGGTGGAGTAGTCCTTTGGTGCAATCACCAAACCACGACCCTTCCTCGCGCCACGGTACACCGTCTCCACGATGTCGATGAACTCTTGCTTGTCCTTCATAGCCCAGTTAATCTTGTTGTTGTTTCCAGTGCCAAGGTCAATCATAATGTGCTTGTTTCGGAAGAAAAACATGATTGTGGATGGGTCATACAGCTCGTACATTGTGTTGAAATCAGGCACCTCGGTGATATCCACAAGATAGATTACAGCAAAGTTCTTAAGTGTCTCAGCAACAGATGCTAGCACTTCATCCATCTAAAATCCAACACAAATAAATTGGACCGTAATCAGACATTAATCGAGGACAAAGACAGCCTTCACAACAAAATAAACGAGAAACAGGATCATTTACTCATCCAGAAAATACAGCTCTGATAATCACAGAGAAAAGGAGCACGGGATAATGATTCAAAGAATAAATTTTCCATTTAGGCATTTGGAAGTGAGAGAGTCATCAAAGAATTATAAAACTCCTATTTTGTATTGTAAGGGCCCTGCCTTAGTGTTCCACATCATAAAAAAACCATCTATTTTGTATCAAATCAAATGACACCTCCTAAAAGATTATACAAGTGTTCTTACTTTTACGCCAAAGGCCAGTAACCTGATTGGCATAACTCCCAACCTCCAAAATGGAGGTCTGGAGTTCGAAACTCCCTCCCCCAAATGAAAAAAAAAAAAAAAAGTGTTCTTACTTTTACCGATAATAATAATAATAATAAAAGATTATATTAGTGTTGCTTGCCTAGTCATTTAACCCCGCAGTACCTGACAGCATGTGTTTAGTACTACTGTGGTGCCCTCAGAACTAATGGACTTTTTAGTGTTTTGTATTTCAAAATGAGTTGCCAACCCAAATTCGTGCTCTATTTTCTATCAAGCCAAAAAAGTCTGCGTCTCTCTTTTAGAGGGCATCAGGCCAGATCATCTAAAGAAAAGCCCTCTAAATAAAGCATATGGGCTCAATATATAACTCTAGAACACAACTGTTAAAGCCAATTAAATTGGGGGTTGGCTGTATCAAGTCATATTTCAACCAAAAAGATCCATTCATATAATGTGATCGAATTCTATACCGGCAGACGGCTGTCATCCTGTTACAATCCTCAACCTTACTGCTGGTTTAGGACGGACTCCACACCATGTCCCACCAATGCATGCAAATGAAGATTTGCCGTGACAGCAGTTCCCAACTTCCACTAGCCACCAAATTAACCTCAAAAGCATATTGTTTGTACAAGGTATGTTGACAGGCATGGTGGCATGTGAAAAAATTAACAGTTCAAACGATCTAAAGCAAAACAAAACTTGCAGAGGCAGAATAAAGAATGCGTTTAGCAAAGGGAAAAAGTTTAAAGCCTTTTTATGCAAAGACTAGACACAAAACACTGATCTTAGATTAGCAATCTTTCCTATTAACCAATAATGGAAGTTCTTTTAAACAAACATAATGACAAATAAACTCTAGCAATTAAAAAAATTGAAAAAGCATGAATATTAGCATTGTTGAGCAAAGAAGCATCACAATAACGATGAGACAAACCAAAAACATAAACAACAAGAACAAGTCCTCCATTGCCTGCAATACCCACTAACCTAGAGATTACAAAAATTTATAGCAAAGCCGCAGTCACACTGGGTAAATACAAATTTCAGTTCTTTTGTTCTACAATACCGTGGGTATACTAGTAATATCTGTGTTATGTAAGAATTAGGGTTTCTGAGTTCGTAATTAGTGAAATACGATAGATGAATTTCATCTAGACGTTCCCCACCTTCTACCAAACCCCAAATTCTCTCTCTCTCTCTCTCTCTGTCTCTCTCTGTTTGGGTAATGGAATCAGCGAAAATTGATTGGAAGAGAATGGAGTCCCTACTTGTAGAGGACGAGCTCTACGAGCGCATAAACGCACCCAATTGGGTCGATTTCTTTGGCTCCCGAAAACTCTGTGGACGCCAAGGCCTGGTTTTGCAAACCCAGTAAGCTCTCCTGCTCACCATGTAACCATTTTCTCCTCAAATTTTCCCGAACAAAGATAAGATTTGTTTCAAAAGTTTTGCACTTTAACACAAAATTACAGGAAAGGGCAAAAAGCTCTCTTCGTGTTTATGGTAGTGTCACATACATTTCAGAAACATAGCTGGTAATTTTAGCTCAGAACAGAAATGTTTATCATATCATCTTACCGATCAGGAAAAAAAATCATCTAGTAACAAAAAAAATTTAGGGCTAAACTCAAAATTTCGAATAACCGTTTGACATGAAATAGATCGCAAAAAAACTTCGAGAGAAGGATAGGAACCTGCATGCAGGTCTCGTCCCAGTCATGACCGAAACGGATGACGACGAGTCGCTCTTCCTCGGCTAGGATGGCCTGATCTACAGCCCATCCGGAGTGCAGGTGCGGCAGCAGGTACGACATCCCACCTTGTTCTTGTTCTTGTTTTTCAATTAAGACAAAAAAAATGAAGACGAGGAGTTAAATAGTAGCAGCGGGCAAACTGCAAAGGCAATTGATGTGTGGTGCGTCGCTCCCACGCATTCGCGTTTAGGATTGCAAACGAATTTCCTTTCAATAGCCTATTGAGTTGAACGTCAAAAGGGTGAGGCTAGGCGCCGGACGTCCTGAATAAGTAATTTAAGCCCTCCAATCAAATTTTGACACGTAAACATTCTATGACAAAAATAATAAAACCGCACTGCAGATAAGCAAATTAATTGAGCAGCACTACACTTCTCAAAAAAAACAAAAAAAAAAAAAAAAGTCTAGAATACACTTTCCAAACAGCACATTTCATTTTTTTATTTCATATATTTTTTTAATCATCATAAATATTTAAAAAAAAAATTCATAACATCATTAAAAAATATTTTCTTAATCATTAAGAAAAAAAAAAAACTCATTCGAAACACTTTTTGGGTCTCAAATTCGGGACGTTTAGCATTTCTCAATTAATTTCTCTTTTTCTTTCTTCTCTTTCTTTTTCGGTTGTGCTCTCTAAACTTAAGTAGAGTTTAGAAAATGAAATGAGATGGTATAATTTTAGATAAAAATTAAAAATTAAATAAAATATTGTTAGAATATTATTTTTAATATTATTATTATTTTAGAATTTAAAAAAATTAAATTGTTTATTATATTTGATTTAAGAATTTATGAAAATTATAATGATAAGATAAGATGAAATAAGTTGAGATGATTTTGGTATTGAAATTTAATATTATCTCGTCTCTCTTCCCTGCAAGCCATGAGTATTCAACGAAAAAATAGAAAGAAAAGACTCACAATTCTTTGGGCACCATTAGGTGCAAAGGTGGTTTTTTTTTTAAGAAGAGGACAGTATCCCAATTTTATTGATAGCTCTCACTTATGGTGGAGGAAAACCGTGGTTACATCCAGATGCATGTGGGTTACAGATTTCTAACAAAAAAACCAAAACCCAAGCATAAAAAAATTAAACGAACCAACCATTATACAAGACAGTCAATAATGTTCATAAAGAAGAAAATTACAATACCAAGATAAATTGAAAAGGGTGAAACGAAAGGCACCTGCAAGAGGAAAACATCAACACATAATGTCAACTCAGATAAAACAAATAAAACTTACCAGTGGAAACCTACTTGATTCGTAGGTAGGGAAGACCAATTTTGTCCATACGTAGAAGAAGACCTTGGAGGTGACCGGCCAAATTCTCACTATTAATGGTCCAATCCATATTTAAATCCTCAGCTCCTTGCTTGGCTAAAAAATCCGCCTACCCTCACGAAAAACATAGGTCAAACGATACTCCAAGCAGCCCAAGAGACCCTGCAACTCTTCCCAAAAATCCTCTAAATATCAAATATTACAAACTCCTTTTGTAATCATGTTAACAAGTAATTTAGAATCTGTCTCAATCTCAACCCTACCAAAACCTAATTGACAGCACCTTTGAACCCCTTCTAATAAGCTTATCAATTCAACAAAATTATTAGACCTCTCACCCAAGAATGCAGAATAAGCTGCATGCAATCTACCACAACTATCACGAATCACCCCCCAGCACCTGCTGGCCCAGGATTCCCTAAGCTACTACTGTCCGAGTTCAGCTTCATCCAACCTTGGGGAGGCCGGATCCACCTAACCACACTAACTTGCCTTCGTTTGCGAAATAATCTGTAAAATAGCAGCATCATGGGAAGAGATCCTAGAAATTTTCATGACTAAATAAATAATCCTGCGAATCCAAAGTTTAATCACATGCCAAACCGACTGAACTGACTCTACCTTATCCTCAAACTGAGCCTTACAACGCCTATCCCAAAGCTTCCAAGAGACAATAGGTGCAAAGGTGGTTTGGATTGGGCCTCGTTGATTAAGGAGTTGAGGTTGAGTGGAAGTTATCTAGTAGTGGGCTGAGTTATTTGGATTGGCCCAGTAGCAGTTGATTATTTTCTCTAAGATTTGTTAAGTATTATTTATGTTATGCTGTTGAAAGTTCAATAAGTGGTCTGGGTAGTTAGTCGAGGCTTTGCAAATCAACCTAAAAATCCTATCAAGATCATTTTGTTATTCTTAATTATTTCGTTAGTAATGGTCCTTGCGTCTAGGTGATTGTTAGTAGTGGTCCTAAATTCTAGCTGATGTTTAGCAGGCAATTATGTTTCAGTTGCATTTATTCAGTGCATTATCAATGAAATGAATCGAGTTGATTCTGGGAGAAACTTTGTGGAGGATTTTGGTTTCCTCGAAGCAACCAATTGTTCTATCATCTCTACTATTATTACTTTACATTTAACAGTGGTATTAGAGACAGGTTGTCCACATGACTGAAGGTGGAGCTGGTACATGTTACTCACAACTTGCTGAGTCTCTTGTCGGAGTTAAACAAACATAGGGGATCTAGCAACAAAACTAGGCATTACTGTAGCAATTGGTGGATGGATTGGCTCAACAGCATCAAGTAGTGGTTTATAATGTTGAAGCTTTAGTGTGCATCATTGGGAGGAAATCTAAGGAAAACACAAATGGGCAAAGAATGGTCAATCTATTATATGAAGAGCATGTGACACTTCAAACACGTTCCATCCGTTTGGATAACCCAATTAAAAGATTTCGTTTCACTTTTTGATGTTTCTGTTGAAACTAGGGGTGCAACAGGTCCAGTTTGGTCCCGTTTTGGACAAAATTTGAGACCAAACTGGTATGCACTGGTTTTGCATTTTCAAAAATAAATTCAGCACCGATTAACCCCCTTAATCAATACTTTCAGTTTTATTGGTTCTGGTTCTGCTCAGTCAAATTTTCCAGTTTTAATATACTATTATATATTATATATATTATATATTATATAATATATAATAGTATATTATAGTATATAATACTATAGTGATAATATATTGTAGTATTTTATAATATATATATTATAATTGTATTATAGACTATAGTGATATATTATAATATATAATATAGTGATATATTATAGTATATTTTAATATATAGTGATATAATATTAGTATAATTATTAATACACACTATATAGTATTAGTATAACTATTAATACAATAGACTATAGTGATATAAGATTTTAAAATTTAATATTATATTAATTAGTAATTTATCATATAATACAAAACTATTTTATATATAATTATATATTATATATAAAAAGTAGATACAATATAAAAAATTATAATATATATATGAACCATTCCGGTTTAGTCTGATTCAGTTTTAGAAAAGGAAAAATCAGAACAGGACCCATTTTTTAAGAAAAATAAAACTGGTATCAGACCCAGTAACGAAAAAAAAGAAGCAGAGGTTTTGTTCTTTCAACAGAGCAAAAGAATACCAAGAACAAAATAAGAAGACGGAAGAAAGAATTATATTTTTGGGGCAATGTTTATGTTTTGATGATCAAGGAAGATGATAACCTTGAGAACTGAAGTTTTCACTTTGCTCACCTTCAAAAGTTTAGGAAAAATGCTTAGTTCAGTCACCCGGTGTAAGCGCCGCAAAAGCGGCTGCTGATGTGGCAAACATGACGAAACGCACTGTTTTGAATTGTTTTTCATTCTTCCAAGCTTTCCCGCATCCTCATTTTCTGTGACTTTTCAGACCAAACTTGTTTCCCTCTCTGTGATTTTTCTTTCTAGTCAACTTCCCTCCCCTCTGCTCCTCATGAGAGTCCTCTTTCTTTGTCCCCTCGAAGCCACGTCTCTCCCCTCAAAGCTGCCGCTTACGACCTCCCTTAGTGTCGAGATTGAAAGTCTGAGACCATCCATATGACTGAAGCCTTCGATTCCTCCTTCACTCAGGCACATCTCCTATTGAAGGTAGCAATCCCTTCGTCATCCTCCCTTCGTCTTCATCTTCTGGGAAGAGCCCCTTCCCCTTCATCCTGATCTTCATCTTCTGGGAAGAGCCCCTTCCCCTTCATCCCGAAAAACCCTAACTTTCAAATTTTTGGCACGCAGCTTCATTTTTGACATCTATTACCACAAATCCAAGGTCTTATTTAAATAGGTATAGTTTCTATTAAAATTCCATAATTTCCTTTTAGGATTTTTTTATCTACGAAATGTGTGATTTTTTTTTTAATCTACAAACTGTTAGGGTTTTTTAGGTTCGTTCTCTTTGTATTACTGAATGATATTTTCATTCTTTGGTTTGAAGGTGTGGTAGATATCTATTTTCTTTCTATTACCAAGAAACGTGAAGATCTTTTTTTTCCTTTATGTTGTAATCAAAATGGCAATTTATGTTATTTTTCGACTGATTTCTAGTACCCAAAATTCTTCTTCAAAGTTGACCCATTGTGGAGGGAGATGAAAAGGAAAAAGAAGAAAAGAAGAGGGAGTTGTGAACAATCCACAGAGATTTTTCCTATGATAGACTGTGAAAAATATTAAGGTTTAATTTAAGGAAAGATTATAATATAGGACTTACAACATTGAACATGTAATGTGTAACACTGCTGTTAATAAATGAGATGGATAGTGGAAATGGCTATAAATAACAATGCTTCCTTCGAGGGAAAGCGCCTCCAGAAAGTTTAGATGAGAAATAGGGTTTTTTGATAAATGTTTTCAGATCCTCTATTAGGTTACATGTTCCAACATAAAAGGACTCTCTACTGTGCCATAGGGGCCTTGCATACGGACTCAAAATAAAAATAGACTGACCCAGGCGCATGACCTTTTACACAGACTCAAAATAAGTAAATTAATAAGCAATAACATAAAAGGCCCATTAGCACCCAGCCCCGTTGGCTAATTGATGCCCAATGACCCAAACTCCTAACAATACTAAAGCCCCATTGCAAATAAACAACCCAGCCCATCGTCTATTGAGAACAAGTCAATGAGAATGTACTTCTGTCTCTGACACACTTCAATTCTTCTTCTGTCGATCACTTCCGTAGCTTAGGGTTCTACTTCCATCTTCACACCGTCACTCATTTCTCTGCCGTGTGCTCCTCTTAGTTGGCTAGCGTTGTTACACATCTCCCCCGTTCAGAACACCTTGTCCGCAAGGTGGAGGAAGTCGTCTTTGAGCTTCGAGTACCATTCCCATGTTGCGTCCACCGTAGTCTGTCCTTGCCACTCAACCAAAAGCTTCGCCCAAGCTTGGTTGCCGGTCATAGACATGCACCGGTTTAAGACCTCTTCCGGTTCGGCCTTGACCACTCATTCTCCGTCTACTGGTGGTAACGGGGTAAGGCAATGATTTGGTTTCCTAGCTTCTTTTTTAATTGAGATGCATGGAATGTGGGGTGGATTCTTGAAAATGATGGTAGATCTAATTTGTAAGCCACCTGACCTATTTTCTGTGTGATGCGAAAAGGCCCAAAAAATCGAGGGGCTAGCTTGAGGCTGCACCGCTGAGCCACCGTGCTTTGCATGTAAGTACGGAGCCACAGGTATACTTCTTCACCCACATTAAACTGTTGTTCCTTGCGTCTGAGATCTGAGTACCTTTTCATTCGGTTCTGTGCATTGATAATGTTGTGTTTTAGCATTTGTGAAATCTGGTCCCGAGTCTTTAGAGTAGTGTCTATAGCTTCTGCATGTGCTGTTCCGGCACATAATTTAGTAGTCGAGGAGGTGGTTGTCCGTATAGAGCCTCATAGGGAGTTGTTTTGGTGGATGAGTGTTGGGTTGAGTTATACCACCATTCCACGAGGGGAATCCATCTCGCCCAATCTTTGGGCCTGTCCCCACTGAAACAACGGAGGTAATTCTCCATCGTCTTGTTTACGGCCTCCAACTATCCATCCGTTTGTGGGTGGTACGTTGTGCTTAGAGAGAGTTGAACACCCTGCAAAGAGAAAATCTCTTGCCAAAACTGGCTTGTAAAGTTGCTGTGACAGTCAGAGACAATGGACTGTGGTAGCCCGTGAAGTTTGAAAATATGCTTAAAAATGAGATGAGCAATATCCATAACTGTATATGGGTGTTTGATAGGGATGAAATGGCCGTATTTGGTCAGCCTATCGACCATTACCCACAAAGCATTGAATCCTTGGGAGTTAGGCAAACCCTCCACAAAATCCATGGTTATATGAGACCATGATTGAGTCGGCACGAGTAGTGGCTGTAGTAGCCCACTAGGTAGGGTGTTGTCTACCGTAACTCGTTGGCACACGTCACTGTTTCGAATAAATGCCTTAACATCCTTCTTAAGGCCTTCCCAATAAAAATCCCTCTATATTCGATGGATGGTCTTATCATAACCTGAATGACCTCCCCACGGACTGCTGTGCAACAGTTCTAGTAGCCTGTTTTTGAATTCCTCATGCTTGGGGACATACAACCTGTTTTTGTACAGCAAGAAACCCACCCTCATGGTGTACTTAGGGCCCAGCTTGCCCTCCAAGAATGACTGCTTTAGGTTCTGGACCTATGCATCACCTTTACACGCTGCCTTCAAATCATCAATCCATTGCACATTAGGGAACCAAATCAGCATTAGTTCAGCCTTCCCTTCCATATCATTTCTTAATAGGGCATCGGTCATTCTATTCTCCACCCCCTTTTTATATTCCACCATGAAGTCATAACCCAACAGCTTGGTAATCCACCGTTGTTGCATTGGGGTGCCCACCTTTTGGTTCAAAAGGTGCTTGAGACTCTGCTGGTTAGTGCACACCACAAAGGCTTGCCCTAATAGATAATGTCGCCACTTAAGAACGGATGAGATAAGGGCAAACAACTCCTTCTCATAGGTGTACATCATAAGGGCCCTCCCTTTTAATGCTTAGCTGAAAAAAGCTAAAGGTTTACCCTACTGCATTAAAACAGCCCCAATGGCGTTGCCCAAGGCATCACACTCAATAGTAAATGACCTTGAGAAATCCGAAAGTATTAAAATCGGAGGTTGGGTGACTGCCTCCTTGAGCTTGTGAAAGGCCAACCGTGCCTCCTCACTCCACTTGCAAGCATCTTTTTTCAACATTTGGGTTAAGGGAGAGGCAATCCCCCCATATCCTTTTATAAACCGTTGGTAGTAACCCATTAGACCCAAGAAACCCCTCAAGCCCTTAAGTGAGTTGGGTAGAGGCCAATCTTTCATGGCTAGTAGCTTATCGGGATCTGCTCGTACTCCTTCTGCTGAGATTAGGTGGCCCAAATAGCGTACTTCCTTGCACCCAAAGTGGCATTTGGATCTCTTGGTGTACAACTTATGTTGCTGCAGAATGTCAATGGTCACTTGGAGGTGCCGTACATGATCCTCCACTGTTTTGCTGCACACAAGTATATCATAAAAAAAAACAAGTATGAATTTCCTCAAGTAGGGCCTTAATACCTCGTTCATGAGGCTTTGGAAAGTGGATGATGCGTTAGTTAGCCCAAAGAGCATAACTAAGAATTCATAGTGGCCCTCATGCGTCCTAAATGCTGTCTTGGGTACATCTTCTGGTTTGACCAAAATTTGGTGGTAGCCCAACCTTAAATCTAGCTTGGAAATTTTTTTAGCTTCATACAATTCATCCATAAGCTCTTCCACTACTGGAATAAGATATTTATCCTTGATAGTGGCCTTATTTAGGCCCCGAAAGTCGACACATAGCCTCCATGTACCATCTGCCTTACGTACCAGCAGCACCGGGGATGAGTAGGGACTTTGACTAGGCCGTATAACCCCTGTAGAGAGGAGTTCCTGCACTATTTTTTCGATCTCTTCCTTTTGGTAGTATAGGTAATAGTATGGCCTTAGGGAAATTGGTTTGGTTCCGGGTAGTAAGTTTATGGCATGGTCATGAGTTTGGGATGGGGGTAGTCCCTTAGGTTTTGAAAACACATCGGTGAACTGTTGTCACAGTGGCTGCACCACTGCTGGAACTTCCTCTACAGTTGTTGAGCTGGTGGTTTTAACCCTTTCCATCACTTGTAACATGATGCCTTTTTTTTTTCCCAGCCCATCGGGCCTCTTAAAAGTTGCTTCCTCTATCATTTTAGCCCCTGCTAGTCCATGGATGGATACCGACCTTCCTTGGTACTTAAATTGCGTCACCAACTTCTCAAAGTTCCATAAAATTGACCTTAAGTCTCTTAGCCATTTAATTCCCAACACCATGTTGCAGCCCACCAAGACTAGAACATGGACATCCACTGGGAAAACAGTTCCCTGGATTAACACCTCGACCCCATTGCATTTGCCCTCACTAGGAAGCAATTCACCATTGGCCACTCTCACCTGCACCCTCTCGTTGGTGTGAAGAGGAAGTTTATTTTTATTTATCACAGTTGGGCCCAAAAAATTGTGAGTTGACCCTGTATCCACCAAGATAGTAATCCACTGGTTGCCAATTTTTCCTTTCACACGCATGGTTCTTGGGCTGTGAGACCCGGTGAGTGAATGGAGTGAAATTTCTGGGCTGTTTTGGGTTTCAACCAGGTCGGGTGGGGTTGTTTCCTCACTTGGGACATCATCACACAACCTATCCTCACAAGTAGCCATTGCCAAATCAACTTCTAGCAACACATCTTCTAATATGTACAGCTTAGGCCTTTCGCACTTGTGCCCTAGGTGTCATTTTGAATCACAATAATAGCATAGTCCCTTCTCCATTCTCTCTTGCATTTGCTGTTGGTTGATTTTTTGTATGGGAAATGATGGTTTTAAAAAGGTTTTATTGACATATGGTGGGTTTTTTGGATGGAAAAAAGGTGGCTGGTTGGGAGTTTGAGGATGCCTGGGCCTGGGGAGTAGTTATGGCTAAATCTGGTTGGGTTTTTCTTAATGATGTTGTTTCTTTCTTCTTGGATTTTGGCTAAACTGTAGGCTGAGGTTCAGTCAGGTGGGTTGAACATTTTCATAATCAACGGATGTCATTGCTTAGTCCACTAACAAAACAATTGAGTTTGTAGTGATCTGTCAATGCTTTTAATCTGTTAGCTAAGGTTTCAAAACTTGCTTTATAGGACTACAGTTCCATTTTGTCTCCATCTTGTTAAGGCCTTCATGGGGTCATCGTACATACTAAGGCCAAATCTTATTAATAATGCCTTAATAAATGTCTCCCAATCTAGAATTTGTCCATATTCTTTTATTCCTTGGAACCAAGTGAAGGCCTTACCCTGCATGTGAAATGAGACAAGTCTAAGTTTGTGTTGTGGTAGTGTATTATGGAAAGAAAAAAATTGATGCACCTTGTAAATTCAACTTGCAGGATCCTCTCCATGAAATACTGGAAAATCAAGTTTGATGGTGTGAGCTTGAACCTCGCCATGTGGCCGATGTGGGTCAGACTCCTCCTGATTCTGGACACCGGAAGAAGAGTCTTCACAGCTATTTTGTTACTGCATTTCAACATTCAGATTGCTAGCTTTTGTATAACTGGCTCAAGCTGCCTTTCTATGGTTGTTACCTCTGTTCCCAGCCCTTCAATTTTTATTTTTTATTTTTTTATAGCATTAAGACCTTCTTGTAATTGATTCATTCTTGTGCCTTCAGCCATGTTTGTAATATTTTGAGCAATAGAGAATTGGTATCTCTGCTACTGTTAATAAATGAGATGGATAGTGGAAATGGATAGGAAAATAGCAATGCTTCCTTCAAGGGAAAGTGGCTCCAGAAAGTTTAGATGAGAAATAGGGTTTTTTGATAAATGTTTTTAGATCCTTTATCAGGTTACAGATTCCAACATAAAAAGGCTCTCTACTAGGCCACAGGGGCTTTACATACGGACTCAAAATAAAAATAGACTGACCCAGGCGCATAGCCTTTTACACAGACTCAAAACAAGTAAATCAATAAGCAATAACATAGAGGGCCCATTAGCACCCAGCCCCGCTTGCTAATTGAAGCCCAATGACCCAAACTCATAACAATACTAAAGCCCCATTGCAAATAAACAACCCAGCCCATCGTCTATTGAGAACAAGTCAATGAGAATGTACTTCCGTCTCTGACTCAAACACAGAACACACACTTCACTTTTTCTTCTTCTGTCAGCCACCTTTGTAGCTTAGGGTTCTACTTCCATCTTCACACCGCCATGCCTTTCTCCGCCGTGTGCTCCTCTTAGTTGGTCGACATTGTTATAAAATGTTGTATATATGTGAATTTTACCATCTGATTCTAGCAGAGAGAGTCTCAATTCTCGTAAAGAAATAGATGGAATAAAATATTAGCATAGGACTTTAAGTGAAACTGTGTCTGGTATAACTAGTATTATCATTCTCTTAGTTTGTCTATGATATAGGATCCCAGAAGGTGATAGATAGTCTTTCACATATGGACTACATTTCACGTTCTAGTTTGGACCACTGGTTTCTATTCCTGTGTTGAAATTATGGTCTCTGTGTGCAAATACATGAACCAATTAATTGTGCAGTTGGGACCACTGTTGCCTCTTTCTATTTTTTTCTTCATTTATTTTCTTTTTTCATTAGCCCACATTTTTCTCCCACTATCTTTATCAAGTTTTTAGTTTAGAAAAGAACTCTTATGGTAAGGCATTAAATAATAGGACACCCTACTGAGTTGGGATCATAAAGAAGATCCAGAACATTAAGTTTAGGGACAGGAGCCAGAGCTACTGTGCTTTGAAGGTATTGAAAAACCAAGATAGCTTGTTTATTGGTGGTAGTTGGTGCCTGCCGTTCATTTGATCACTTAAACTAGAGCATAAAAGGATGTCTTGTCATGCCATAATGACCTCGCAATATTTAGGTTTGTTTAATGGTTGACATTTTGGATATAGATCCAGAGTCTTCTTACCTGATTTAGTATAAGATGATAAATGCATTTGTGCATCAAATGCTACGATCTCAAATGTGGTATTCGATTTCTGTGAGACAATTAGGTGGGGACTAGCTCACTGCCTTAACTTAACAATCGAGAAATGATTGTACCTTACTCTATTTTCACTTTTGATTGAGTTGGAGCTCTTTAATTGCATTCACTTGAACCTGTGGTTTTAATTTTTTTTTTTTTTTGGTGAGTGTTTGGTTTGAAAAGTTTGAGATTAGTTTGTAAGGGCTTTGTTTGTTTGGGTTTGCCTTGGAGGATGCTTTGTGTTTAAGGTCTCTTTTAGTGTTTGCGTTCTTTATCTTCTAAATGAAGCTTTTTTGTTGTAAACTGTAGTTTGGTAAGCTATAAAAGTAGCTGCCAATTTTGTCTTCTTTTTGGCTCACTAGCTTTTCAGGCTTGTGCTCTTTCTTGAAGTGCTTGATTAGGTGCTTGAAAATCTTGGATTTCCCTGTTTTGTTTATCCTTGGAAAGAAAAAGAATAATTGATATGTTTTCAAATCTGTCAAAACTTGAAGCTGTTAACCTCTTTAACTTCTTCACAATATAGCTTATTGTGTATGTTATTTTATGATTAGGAGTTAATTGTCAATTGTTATCATGTCTTATAAAAGAAATAATAACTAAGCTGATTTTTTTTTTGTAGTTGCAGTTTCTAAAAAATTTCTTTAATGCATTTTATGCCCCATAGTAATGCATTTCTAACAAGGAAGATACTTGCCCCTGTCCGGTCCAGGTGGAAGGCAAGTACATATCCTTTTGTATTCCTTCTATATTATACATTATTTTCTCTTGTCTGTTCTTTGCTTTTGTTTCATTTTCAACTCATTTGATTTGGAGTTTTTTCTGGTGATCATGCTTGGACTATTGAATGGGTTGTGCCAGTGGTATACGTGCATTGATAAAACTGTTACATTCGGCTAATCATCCATGTTGTGCCCCTCTAAGTTTTGCTACTCTCTAATTATTCAATTTTATGTATTTTCCCATGATTTGTTATACTTATTTCCAAATATAATTCGTATTGAAGATAGCCCATGTACTTGGTCTGTTTAACTTCATTATAATTTGATTTTAATCTTAATCTTAATAGTGGTGAAATTTGCACCTAGTTTTCTCTTAAGAGAGATTACCTTTTAACGTGTGGTGCTTGTTGTATAAACCACTGATATGTGTACCTTTCCATTGTGATTCTGGTTCATGTTAGAATGTCCTCATCATCACTATTTTGGTCACCGTCGGGGAAACCATTGTATCTAGTACAATGGTTCAGGTCGTTAGTGTCTAGTACCCTTTTTACGGTCTCACTAACTTAACGATTACATCGGAAGAAGCAGGATTTTTGTGGACTCAGTCTGTGATTGTGGGTATTATGAACTATGGTCAACCACATCTTTCCCTTAACTTTTAAGGCATTAATCCTTGCCTTATAGTCAGTCTTTCCTGTCGGGCGTGATTTGGCGAGATTCATTGTCCTATTCAGAGCTTTTCCCCCATGGGCACAACTAAGAGTGACATATCTGACACTCCCTTCGTCATCCCTTTCACTCCTTTGTGTCATGGATCCAAACCCCCATTTCTTAATATATAGCTTATAATAGCTCATTAATTCCTCAAAAGAATCAAACTCCATCCCCGCTTTTGGCTCCTCAATCATATCACCACCATCCATTCGGTTGAACGGAGGTGTCTTGACAGTGCCATCGTCAGTTTCCCTTGAATCTGGCCTATCCTCTACAATTCAATCATGGACAAAATGAATAATTTACATAAATTAAAGTAATAAAAAAATCTACTTGAAGGCCAATTCTCCAAAGCACACCGCACACTCATGTACACGGCAAACCCAGTTTGGCAGCCACGTCACTGTTCCTGTCCAGTCCCGATCTTGAAGACTGAGATTTTATGAGCACGGATCTTAGGAAAATGATAGTCTTACCTCCTATTTACTTCTACAACTAGAACTAAAAAAATTTATATTTTATCTGTTGTATTGCTTTTCCTCTTTCTCGAAAAAATCCCATACCTAAACTTTTGAAGGTGGGCAGGGTGAAAACTTCAGTTCTCAAGGTTATCATCTTCCTTGATTGTCCAAACGTAAACAATGCCCCAAAAATAGAATTCTTTCTTCCGTCTTCTTATTTTGTTCTGGGTATTCTTTTGCTTTGTTGAAAGAACTAAACCTCTGCTTCTTTTTATTTTCCATTACTGGATCCATTTTCAGTTGATTGAGTTCATTTAAGTGAAGAATCTAGCTTCTATCTATATGAATTTGCCCATTTGAGTGGTTTGTATATTCTATGTTGGCATTTAGAGCTGCCATCAAGTATCAGAAGAAAGGATTTATAGAAAGCTATAAGCGTGATTAGGTAATGGAGAAGAAGATGATATCAAAGGTTTTGAGTTTGAAAAGCTCCGTGCAAGATTCCAGAAGCGAGGAGAAAGTGGGGAAGGGAATTTTTGGTTGGGGTTTCAACCAAGGGTGTAAACAAAAATCGGTGAACTGGTAAATCGAACCGGACTAGACTAAACTGGTGGGTTTGGTCTGGTATCGAATTTGGTTCGGTCTGGTATTGGTTTTATTTTTTTTTAAAAATCGGTCTTGTTTCAATTTTTCTTTTTCTAAAACCGGATTGGACTGAATTGGACCGGTTCATATATATTATAATTTTTTATATTGTATATATTTTTTTATATATAATATATAATTATATAAAATAGTTTTATATTATATGATAAATTACTAATTAATATGATATTAAATTTTAAAATCTTATATCACTATAGTCTATTGTATTAACAATTATACTAATATTATATCACTATATATTATAATATACTATACTATATCACTATAGTTTATAATACAATTATAATATACTACAATATATTATTACTATAGTATTATATACTATAATATACTATTATATATATTATATAATATACAATGTAGTATATTAAAACTGGAAAACAGGACCGAGCCGAACCGGAACTGGTAAAACCAGAAGTACTGATTTAGGGGGGTAACCAGTGCCGAATCAATCTTTGAAAATACAAAACAGGTGCATACCGGTTCGGTCCCAAATTTTGTCCAAAACCGGATCAAACCGGACCCATTACACCCCTAGTTTCAACAGAAAAATCGAAAAGTGAAAGGAAATCTTTTAATTGGATTATCCAAACAGATGGAACGTGTTTGAAGTGTCACATGCTCTTCATATAATGGATTGACCATTCTTTGCCAATTTGTGTTTTTCTCAGATTTCCTCCCACTGATGCGCACTAAAGCTTCAACATTATTAGCCACTACTTGAAGCTGTTGAGCCAATCCATCCACCAATTGCTGCAGTAATGCCTAGTTTTGTTGCTGGATCCCCTGTGCTTGTTTAATTCCAACAAGAGACTCAGCAAGTTGTGAGTAACATGTACCAGCTCCACCTTCAGCCATGTGGACAACCTGTCCCTAATACCACTGTTAAATGTAAAGTAATAATAGTAGAGATGATAGAACAATTGGTTACTTCGAGGGAATCAAAATCCTCCACAAAGTTTCTCCTAGAATCAACTTGATTCATTTCAACTGCTAGATAACTGCTGCTGGGCCAATCCAAATAACTCAGCCCACTACTAGATAACTTCCGCTCTACTAGATAACTTCCGCTCAGCTTCAACTCCTTAATCAATGAGGCCCAGTCCAAACCACCTTGCACCTGATAGTGCCCAGAGAATTATGAATCTTTTCTTTCTATTTTTTCGTTGAATACTCATTGGCTTGCAGGGGAGAGAGACTAAGGAAAGAGCACAACGGAAAAAGAGAGGGAAGAAAGAGAAGGAGAAAGTAATTTGCTTATCTGTAGTCCGGTTTTATTATTTTTCTCATAGAATGTTTACCTGTCAAATTGGAGGGCGTAAAATCACTTATTCAGGACGTCTGACGCCTAGCCTCGCCCTTTTTACATACAACTCAATAGGCTATTGAAATTCGTTTACAATCCTAAACGCGAATGCGTGGAAGCGACGCACCACACATCAATTGCCTTTGCAGTTTGTCCGCTGCTACTATTTAACTCCTCGTCTTCATTTTTTTTATCTTAATTGAAGAACAAGAACAAGGTGGGATGTTGTACCTGCGGCCGCACCTGCACTCCGGATGGGCTGTAGATCAGGCCATCCTAGCCGAGGAAAAGTGACTCGTCGTCATCCATTTGACTGGGACGAGACCAGCATGCAGGTTCCTATCCTTCATTTCCTCCTTCACACTCGTAACTTCCTTTTTCAGACTAAGGAGAGACCTCTGCAACTCACTTTCTACTGGACAAACTTGGGATAGAGTCCCACTATCCATTTAAGGTAAATCACGTCTTCCCACTTCCCCTTTCCAGCCAAAGCCCTCCAAAAGATCCCCAACCATGCCCCACCTTTTTGTTTTTTAAACTTTGTTCTAACGCCAAAGGGTGACTCGAAACTCCATGCACTGCCGCCCTACTCCTTGCACCACCCAACACCGCCTCTACATACAACTTGGACTGCCTCCCAGTCTCCTTCCCCTTCTCTGCCTCTTTGTCCAGTTGCGGAACTGGAGCCTTCTTAGCCAAGCTTTGTTTAGACAAAATCTGCTTCAACTCCATTGATAAACTTTTCAAGCCCTTTCTTTCCACTCCTTCCAGGATTGCTAAAAGACCACGACCTCCATTGCCACCACCATAATTTGTTACTTCCAAGAAGCGCCCATAAGCATTAGACCTCCTATGAGCAAACAGAGCCTTGATTCCATCCCTATCAGTCTTGTAAAAATCTTTCCTTCCCCCTGATAAAACACATTCTTCCACTGTATTGGCCAACCAACGCACAAGCACTGGCATGGCTGAGCACCATCTCCTTGGTTACCTTCCTCCTCCTCTAAGTGATGTGACAGTAATTTCCACCCTCCATATACAAAATAAACACATTTGTTACTATTAAAAGATGTTTAAGAATGCCCATGATTATCCCAAAACAGAAAAACAATTGAGAAGATTAAAGCAAGATGATTCTGGTGAAAAGTCACCGGAACACACTTCCCATCATATCTGTGTACAGAGAGAAAATACTTTATGACAAAAAAAAAAAAATTGAGAACCCTATAGTCATATTTTAATCGAGGGTGCAAATTGAAAAACATTGAAGTCTAGGATGCAAATTGAGTTTTTTTGTAGTTTTGGCTGCAATAAAAAATAGGTAGTATTTTGTAAGTGAAAAATGTATTTTTTCCAAAACAATAATAAAGTCTAGATGCAATTGTATCATTAAGGGAAAAGAGGGAATTTTACTTAGCAATATAAATGGGAGTCGAGAGTATAGAAGGGAAGTAGATGAACTAATAGCGCCCTGAGAAAATAAAGATCTGAATGCAACAAACACTACCAACACAATATTGCCATTGAGGTAAACATGGGTAGGGGCAAAGGGCATGCAACAAGAAAAACAGCCGCTTAAAGGAGGGGAAGAAGAATGCTAACTCATATTCATCCAAACATTCATGTACTAACCGAGTCGATCTTCATAGATCCCATGTTCAATAACTTAAATATAGGAAGCGCATGCAACATTGCAACTCAATTTAGATCTAATTAATCCATATAACATCGAATTCCCCAATAAGATACTCCCTACATATAGCATTAATAACAGCCACCATGGTATGCAAAAAAAAAAAAAAAACAATTAATCACCTCCAAGTGTCTAAGCAACACAAAAAATAATCACTTACAAGTGAGTGTTTGAAAAAATAAAAAAAATCATTTTATACAAATTGTCGTGCTAGGTTTAAACAATATGTGTCTCTGCCTACTTAGGAGGTCAGGATCTTCATCAATATGTTGATGGCACACTTTTAGCTCCTCCTGAATTTCTTCCAAATTCTTCCCAGCCTAACCCATATTATTCTTCATGGAAACGAAATGACCAACTGGTTCTTAGTATCTTGTTCTCATCCCTCTCTAACTCAGTTCTAGGGCATGTTCTTTGATAAAAAACCTCTTGTGGACTTTGGCATTCCTTCTCCTCTCTAGTTCCTTCTCACTCTCAAGCCAAGTAGTTTCAAGTCCAATTTCAACTGGCAAATTTGAGTCAGGGTGACCAAAGCATTATTGATTATTTTGGTAAAGTAAGATCTCTTGCTGATATACTTGCTGCATCTGATAATCCTCTACCTGATCCTGAATTTGTTACCTATCTTCTCACTGGACTTGGTTCCACTTCTGACTCGTTTATTACCTGTGTGACTACAAGGGTTGAGCCCATTTTTCTAATGAGTTGTATCAGCTGTTTCTTGTTTATGAAAGCAAACTTGCCCACAATGCACGAAGTTCTATCTCCCTTGAGCCTTCTGTTAATCTCACAAATACTAGTGGGCGTGGTCGTAACTAGTGTCGTGGTGGTCGCAATGGTAGAAATGGGCGAGGTAGGTCCAACTATCCAAATAGAGGTGGCCACAGCTTCTCTCATGCTACGCAACCAAACCCATCTTACCATCAACGCCCAACTTGCCAAGTATGTCAAAAACCTGAGCATGTAGCTCTACAATCCAAGCATCGTTTTGACCATGGCTATCTTTATAGTGCTCCTCATTCGTTCTCAGCTAATTTCACACGGCCCAGCAACTCCTTAGATCCCACATGATATCCAAACTCGGCAGCAATACATCACATAACCCATGACTTCAACAACCTTAATCACAACTCTGAGCCATACTGTGGTAGTGAACAAATTCAAGTAGGGGATGGTTTGGGCCTTCCCATTCAGAATACGGGTGACTCATCTCTAACTTATCCTTCTTCTTCATTCTTACTTTAAAATCTTCTTCACGTCCCTACCATTACCAAGAATCTCATCTCTGTTTCCAAATTTTGTAAAGATAATTCATGTTATTTTGAATTTCATGCTTCCTTATTCTTTGTGAAGTACATCTCGACGAAGAAGACCCTCCTCACAAGGCCAATTTGTGATCGCCTCTGTGTCTTGTCAACCTCTTCCTCCATCCCCTCCTCCAATCTATCTGTCAACATACGTGAGAAAACCTCCGTAGCTCAATGGCATCGTCGGTTGGCCATCCTCATCACACAACCCTCTCTCACATGTTTGAAAGTTACTCCCAGTGTTTCCAGCTTCCAGTGCATCGAGTGCCCTCTTGCTAAGAGTCATCAACTTCCATTTGCTTTTATTTCAACCCAATCAAATAAACCATTAGACTTAGTCTATGCTGATGTTTGGGGTCTAGGCCACTTACAAATATTATGTTTCTTTTGTAGATCAATACACTCTGTTCACTTTGTTCTACCCTTTAAAATTAAAATCTGATGTTATTAATGTCTTTTCCAATTTTTTACCTTATATTGAACGTCTCTTTAACACTAAACTTATCAGCCTTCAAACCGATGGGGGGTGGTGAATTCAAATCACTTACGTCAATATGTCAAAAACTTGGAATTCAGCATCACTTTTCTTGTCCACATACCCATCAACAAAATGGGCTTGTGGAAAGAAAACATAGGCATATAGTTGAGACTGGGCTTGCTCATTTGGCACAAGCCTCACTTCCATTCACCTATTGGGCCAATGCTTTTGACACGGCTGTGTATCTCATAAATCGATTACCCTCACCAACAATTGACAATAAAACACCCTTTTATAATATTTATCATTGAGATCCTGATTGTCACTTCTTAAAGGTGTTTAGGTGTGAGTGTTTTCCAAATTTACGACCTTACAATCAACACAAATTAAATTACAAATCCACCTCATGTCTCTTTCTTGGTTACAGTTTTGATCACAAAGGGTACAAGTGTTTTGACTTCGAATCAAATTGACTCTATTTTTCCAGGGATGTCATTTTTCATGAAGACATATTTCCATATTCTACCCATCGGCCCACTACAAGTCCACTCTCTCAAACTCAAACTCAATCTCACTTTGGCTTACCAATACTCACTCCACAACCTTCAATTTTAGGCCCAGGCCTAACCTCTTTTCCTTCTTCATCTCCGAGCCCATCACCTCCAAACATCCGAAATGGTGTGAAGCCATGAAATAGGAATACCAAGCTTTACTCCAGAACCATACTTGGTCCTTGGTTCCCCCTAATCTGTCCTGTAATGTTCTTGGTTGCATATGGGTATATCGAACAAAACTTCATGCCAATGGATCTGTTGAGCTGTAACACCCCGCTTCCCAAAAAGACATTTTAGAATTTTCGAAGAGACAATGTGCTACTACTAAACTTAAACTTAAAAGTTTTTCTTTTTAACAAAGCGCTAGATGCGAAAAATTTATGTAAATAACAAACTTCAATAAATACTGAAAATCCAAAATAAAGTCCGCGGAAGCACTTATTTTAAAAAAATACGGAAGTCTCATGTGCTTATCAAAATAATTTATCTAAACTATAAACCATAGACATAATCATAGCATAATCTGTCTAGGCCTCTGCCTCGCCTCCCGGGGTCAAGTCCTGTTCTACAGTTTCATTCTCATCAATGTCATCACCTGGGATAGTTTAAAAAGATAAAAATATACAAAAATAAGTCGAATACTCAATAAGCAGCACATCATATAGTAAACATAATAAACATAAGGTTTCTTGAAAAACGTGCATACTCACAAATACATATGTAATTAACATGAATATGAACATGAACTTATCTTTTCATTTATCATAGGCCATTACCCACTGTTGACCCCCGTGAGTTAGGGTTAGCGAATCTAAGTAGATTCCGATTCCGCCCATGGCTGCGGGTTGTGAAATCTATACATGAGGAATACATACTGGGTGCACTACCAGCATGCACGACCTGACAATGCAATATGCCCATAACATAGGTACTGTCTTCATATCGTAACATAGGCCGTTACATATTTCATCAAAATCATACTTGCATACTTGTCATTTCATTGATTTCAAAAGAAATCACATATATACTTGTCATATCGTATCATAGATTTCAGATGAAATCGCATTCTTTCATAAATATTGTGATACATGTTTCCTCACATAAATTCATGACTTTCATAGAAAATTTTATTCATAACTCTCACATAAAATAATTTTATGAATAACTCTCACATAAAATCATGCATTTCTTAAATAATTTTATGAAATAACTCTTACGTAAAATCATGCATTTCATAAATAATTTTATGAATAATCTCTCACATAAAATCATGTATGACTTCCCATAATTATTTTAATGCATAAATTATCGCATGAGATCATCAATATTCATAAACTTTCACATAAAATCATGGATTTTAATAAATAATTTAATGTATAAATCTTCATAAAAAATCATGCTTTTACGTATGTAAAAAGGGGCTTCAAATGGAGGGCATACATGCATCATATTTTTATAAAAACTTATGCCGTTTACCGTACATACGTATAAGGGTATGATCATGCTACTTACCTTGCAGTGCTAATCCATTATTTTCGGCACGTAATCGGTCGCCTATAAAATAAACACGTAATTTGCATAAATTTCTAATTAAATATGTGATTTTATTTAAAACCTAAAATACTAAAATAGTCTATAATTCCTAAACCTAGATTCTTCCTAGCACTAAAATATTCTCATCTTTTAATTCTAAATATGCATGGGTATTTTTGGAAAACAATACAAAGGGTATTTTTGTAATTTAACTAACCCACCTAAAAATGATTTTACGGGTTGCATGCATTCGGGTTGGGTTTTACGCAGATTGCATGCATTCAGGCAAGGGCTTACCGAGAGCTAGGCATGAGGCTTTCGAGCTTGGTGGTGCTGAACGACGGAGCTGGGTGGTTCCTCGGTGGCTCGAGGCTAGAGAGATAGAGAGAAACCGAAAGCTTGAGAGAGAGAGAGAGAGACCAAGTGAGAGAGACTAGATGAACGAGAGAGGGTGGACACGGCGTGGAAAAAAAAACAGAAACTTACTGTGAGACGAAGAGGAGGCGTGCGACAGTCTGGGGTGGCTTGAGGTGCTGGGCGGCTCTTTCTGTGCGGGTGGCAACGAGGTGGAGGGGCTGGTGAGGTGCAATAGTTTTTGGCTCACGGTGGGGTATAAAAATTCCCTGTTTTCGATGGTGAAAACAGAGCACCCTTTCTACACCTTTCGGTGGTTGCCGTCGTTTACGTGGGCTGCGGAAAAAGCTTTATTTGTCGTGTGATGGTTGCATGGTGCTGCGGCTGAGGGAGGAGACGTGAGCTAGGGGTATTGGAGGGTGAATGTTAGTGCGGACAGGTACTGAACTGGGGTAACTGCGCTGCGGGACTGAACATGGGGCTGCAGCCGTGGCTTTCGGTGGGCATCACGGAGGAGGTCTTGGGTGGTCTGCTGGACGAACTGAGGGGAGGTGGTGGAGGTTGTGTGTTCATGACTTACGGGGTGAGGGCTGGCAGCGGCATGGAGGAGATTCAAAGTATATATATATATATATACATTTATATATATATAGGTGATAGAGAACGGTGATAGAGAACGTTCAAGGTAAACCTAGGAAAAGAGACGTGCAATGAGCGAGATGACTAGACGTGCATGCGGAGGAAATAGATGCAATGAAGCCGTGCATGCATAGGTTTGATACGTGAGAGGAAGACTCAAGATGGAGGATTTGCGGCTTGCAGTTTTTTGGTGAGTGAAACGTGTGTATATATATATATATATATATATATATATATATATATATATAATTGAAAACCTAAAAGAAAACCCTAGATACAAGGAGGCGTGAATGTGCATGAGTGATATGTTTGAAATTCATAGAAGAAAAATATGATAGGGAGGAGTTTTATTATGAAAAGGACTCATGAGCTTGGAGAGAAAATAATAATAATAATAATAATAATAATAATAATAATAATAATAATAATGATGATGATGATGATGGAGCCTTAACTGAAAAAAAAAAAAAAATCTATACGATAAATTCTCTAATGGGCTTTAACTCATTTATTGAGCTTAAAAAAAATTTTCTGTAATTTATCTCTAAAAAATATAGGATCAGGTCGTTACATGAGCGTAGGAAGGCACGGCTTGTAGCGAAGGCTACCATCAGCAACATGGTCTTGATTTTCATGAGACCTTCAGCCCAGTGGTCAAGGCACCTACAATTCGACTGATCCTATAACTTACTGTTGCTCGTGGGTGGCCCCTGAGACAAATTGACATTCAAAATGGTTTTCTTCATGGAACCTTCACAGATCAGGTATACATGAACAACCTCAAGGATTCATCATTCCCCAATATCCTAATTAAGTGTGTAAATTGCACAAAGCAATTTATGGCCTAAAACAGGCCCTAAGGGCATGGTTTGCCCAATTGAGTTTGTGGTTGCTTGATTATGGTTTTTGGGCCTTTAAGGATGATGCCTCTCTGTTTGTGCTTACTCATGGTGATCTGTGCATATACCTCTTAGTCTATGTTCATGATTTTATAATCATTGCTTCTAAAGCTTCTACTATTGATAAACTTATAAGTGACTTGAGCTTGGCTTTCCCAGTTAAAGACCTAGGCACTCTGTCTTACTTCCTTGGTCTAGAAATAACAAAGTTGAACAATGGTCTATTACTTTCTCAGAGAAAGTATATCAAAGATTTACTCACTAGGAGTATAATGTTGTATGCAAAGCTAGTCACCTCACCTATGGCAGTAGCCTTAAAGCTGTCAAAATTTGACTCACCCAGTTTTGATGATGTTACCCTCTTTAGAAGTATTGTTTGAGGTTTACAATACTTGTCTCTCACACGGTCTGATATATCTTATGCAGTTAATAAGATGTGTCAATTCATGCACACACCGAAATTGCTACATTGGGTTGCAGTAAAATGCCACATGATTTAAAAGCAACAACAAATCATGGCATGTTTTTCTCCTCTCAATCCTCTTTTAAATTACAAGCCTACTCGGATGCGAATTGGGTTGAATACCCTGATGATAGCAGATCTACGGGTGGTTTTTATATTTTCTTGAGTAAACATCTCATCTCTTGGAGTTCAAAGAAGTAACGCACTGTTGCAATGTCAAGTACTGAAGCTGAGTACAAGTCTGTGGCATCATCAGCAGCTGAGCTTATCTGGCTTCAAACACTCATTTCTGAACTTGGATTACCACTTAGTCAAGCTCCAATGTTGTGGAGTGACAACAATGGAGCCACTTACTTGGCTGTCAATCCAGTTTTTCAGTCAAGGACAAAACATATAGATATTGACTATCATTTTGTTAGAAACTGTTTTGCTGCCAAGATGCTAAATATCTCATTCATCAGCTCCAAAGATCAAATAGCTGATATATTTACCAAACCTTTGGTAGCTGACAGATTTCCAAGTTAAGAACGAGTCTCAATGTTGCGGATACACCCTTTGACTCGAGGGGAAATATTAATATCAAAGATAGTGATGCTCAAATAAAAGTAACTGCAGAGGAACCATAGGGATTGTATAGTCTTTTTTCTCACAAGTTATGTAACATATTTTATTCCTTTTTGATACTCAGAATGTTGTACAAAACTTTGTATAAATACCCTTAGTAATGCAATGAAAGCATTCACTGAATTCATAGAATATGTCATTCTGTTACTTCCCACCTATCTCTACAAGTGGTGGCTTATCGCTCGTTGTTTTTATTATCACCATCTGTATAGCCCCCTCTCTTCACCAGTTCTGAATGCGTTGTCATAAGTTTATCTCTTGTCTCATAAGCCTGAGCATGTCCTGCATATAAAAGAATATATATAGCACCCCACAAAAGAATCACCAGTATAAGAATTGCAAAAACAAAAAAGGAAGAAAAATACATAAGCAACTATGCACTAGTAGAAATGAAGCAAATTTTTTAGAATATGTCGTTATTGTGGAAAAACATAAACAATTTGTTGCTTACTCCTCCCATTATTGATATATAAACATAAAACTTCCTTTCTTCATAGATGAGAATACACAATCTAAACAAACACAAGTACAGTAAGTTTGGCAAACCAACTATCAAACAATCGACTAGAAAAAAGGCAAATAGAAAGCCTATACAACATTCAAAGCAAAGTTGTATATGTCACAGGGAACTCTGTTTTTGTCTGAAATTCTACAAATCACAGATTTTCAATATCTGCAGATCTTATGATGCAATCTGCTATTTCTACTTTTCATACATTTTGATTTAGCGACAACTATTCCTATTTTTTTATACATCTACCATTACCTTTAGGCTTCTATTTTACCCAACCCACTAACCCAGCCACCACCTTTTATGCCATACATGCTTAGATATAGTAATCTACCAACCTCTACATTCAACAACCAAATATAGATTCATGCATGGATAGTCTCATATAATAGACACCCAAGTTTTAAGAACCAAACTTAAGCCACCCCAGAGGAAAAAAAAAAAAAAAAAAAAAAAAAAAAAGAAAGAAAGAAGAAGAAGAGAAAAGATGTTGAGAGTTTATGTTAGAATCACCTCCTAAATGGTGAATTAAAATTAACCTAAAAGACAGAAAGAGGAGGAGAAAATAACAACGACGAAACCATCACACCAACAAATAAATATTCATCTACAATTCAATGATGGACAAAACGAATAATTTACATAAATTATAGTAATAAAAAAAATCTACTTGAAGGCCAGTTCTCCAAAGCATACCGCACACTCATGTACATGGAAAACCCAATCTGGTAGCCACGTCACTATATCTAAGCATGTATGGCATAAGAGGTGGTGGCTGGGTTAGTGAGTTGGGTAAAACAGAAGCCTAAAGGTAATGGTAGATGTATAAAAAAATAGGAATAGTTGTCGCTAAATCAGAATGTATGAAAAGTAGAAATAGCAGATGGCATCATAGATCTGCAGATATTGAAAATCTGCGATCTGTCGAATTTCAGACAAAAACAGAGTTCCCTGTGACATATACGACTTTGCTTTGAATGTTGTATAGGCTTTCTATTTGCCCTTTTTCTAGTCGATTGTCTGATAGTTGGTTTGTCAAACTTACTGTACTTGTGTTTGTGCTTTAGATTGTGTATTCTCATCTATGAAGAAAGGAAGTTTTATGCTTATATATCAATAATGGGAACAGCAAGCAACAAATTATTTATGTTTTTCCCCAATACCGACATATTCTAAAAAAATTGCTTCATTTCTAGTAATGCATAGTTGCTTATGTATTTTTCTTCCTTTTTTGTTTTTGCAATTCTTATACTGGTGATTCTTTTGTGGGGTGCTATATATATTCTTTTATATGCAGGACATGCTCAGGCTTATGAGACAAGAGATAAACTTATGACAACGCATTCAGAACTGGTGAAGAGAGGGGGCTATACAGATGGTGATAATAAAAACAACGAGCGATAAGCCACCACTTGTAGAGATAGGTGGGAAGTAACAGAATGACATATTCTATGAATTCAGTGAATGCTTTCATTGCATTACTAAGGGTATTTACACACAGTTTTGTACAATATTCTGAGTATCAAAAAGGAATAAAATATGTTACATAACTTGAGAGATAAACAGACCATACAATCCCTATGGTTCCTCTGCAGTAGCTTTTATTTGAGCATCACTATCTTTGATATTAATACGCCCCCTCGAGTCCAAGGGTGTATCAACAACATTGAGACTCGTTCTTAACTTGAAAATCTGTTAGCTACCAAAGGTTTGGTAAATATATAAGCTATTTGATCTTTGGAGCTGATGAATGAGATATTTAGCATCTTGGCAACAACTCGGTTTCTAAGAAAATGGTAGTCAATATCTATATGTTTTGTCCTTGACTGAAAACAGGATTGGCAGCCAAGTAAGTGGCTCCAATGTAGTCACTCCACAACGTTGGAGCTTGACTGAGAGGTAATCCAAGTTCAGAAATGAGTGTTTGAAGCTTGATAAGTTCAGCTGCTGATGATGCCACAGACTTGTACTCAGTTTCAATACTTGACCTTGCAATAATGCGTTACTTCTTTGAGCTCCAAGAGATGAGATGTTTACCCAAGAAAATACAAAAACTACCCGTAAATCTTCTATCATTAGGGCATCCAACCCAATCTGCATCCGAGTAGGCTTGTAATTTAAAAGAGGATTGAGAGGAGAAAAATAGACCATGATTTATTATTTCTTTTAAATAATGCAGTATGTATTTTACTGCAACCCAATGTGGCAATTTCGGTGTGTGCATGAATTGACACACCTTATTAACTGCATAAGATATATCAGGTCGTGTGAGAGACAAGTATTGTAAACCTCAAACAATACTTCTAAAGAGGGTAACATCATCAAAACTGGGTGAGTCAAATTTTGACAGCTTTAAGGCTACTGCCATAGGTGAGGTGATTGGCTTTGCATACAACATTATACTCCTAGTGAGTAAATCTTTGATATACTTTCTCTAAGAAAGTAATAGACCATTGTTCAACTTTGTTATTTGTAGACCAAGGAAGTAAGACAGAGTGCCTAGGTCTTTAATTGGGAAAGCCAAGCTCAATTCACTTATAAGTTTATCAATAGCAAAAGCTTTAGAAGTAGTGATTATAAAATCATCAACATAGACTAAGAGGTATATGAATAGATCACCATGAGTAAGCACAAACAGAGAGATGCATCAGCCTTAGAGGCCCGAAAACCATAATCAAGCAACCATGAACTCAATTGGGCAAACCATGCCCTCGGGACCTGTTTCAGGCCATAAATTGCTTTGTGAAATTTACACACATAATTAGGATACTGGGGAATGATGAATCCTTGAGGTTGATGCATGTATACCTGATCTATGAGGGTTCCATGAAGAAAACTGTTCTGAATGTCAATTTGTCTCAGGGGCCACCCACGAGCAACAGTAAGTGATAGGATCGGTCGAATTGTAGGTGCCTTGACCACTTGGCTGGAGGTCTCATGAAAATCAAGACCATGTTGCTGATGGTAGCCTTTTGCTACAAGTCGTGCCTTCCTATGCTCAATAGACCCATCGACATGAAATTTTGTTTGATATACCCATATGCAACCAAGAACATTAAAGGACAGATTAGGGGGAACCAAGGACCAGGTTTGGTTCTGGAGTAAAGCTTGGTATTCCTGTTTCTTAGCTTCATGCCATTTGGGATGTTTGGAGGTGATGGAATAACTAGTAGGTGTTTCATGAATAACTGTGGTAGCAAGACATTGTTGAGAAGGATAGGGAACTATACCATCCATTCTAATACGGGGTCGAGAAGAATTGGTTTTTGCTCTGGTGATGACTGGTGAACGCGGTGAAGTAATAAAAGAAAGATCAGAAAGGCCACGGGAAGGAGAGTAAGGGATTTTAGATTGTGAAGAAGAAGAGGGAATTGGGGAAGAATGAGATGATGGGCTCGGAGATGAAGAAGGAAGAGAGGTTGGGCCTAGACCTAAAATTGAAGGTTGTGGATTGAGTATTAGTAAGCCAACGTGACATTGAGTTTGAGTTTGAGAAAGTGGAATTGTAGTGGGCCGATAGGTAGAATATGGAAATATGTCTTCATGAAAAAGGACATCCCTGGAAAAATAGAGTCAATTTGATTTGAAGTCAAAACACTTGTACCCTTTGTGATCAGAACGGTAACCAAGAAAGAGACATGAGGTGGATTTGTAATTTAATTTGTGTTGATTGTAAGGTCGTAAATTTGGAAAACACTCACACCCAAACACCTTTAAGAAGTGAAAATCGGGATCTTGATGATAAATATTATAAAAGGGTGTTTTATTGTCAATTGTTGGTGAGGGTAATCGATTTATGAGATACATAGCCGTGTCAAAAGCATCGGCCCAATAGGTGAATAGAAATGAGGCTTGTGCTAAAAGAGCAAGCCCAGTCCCAACTATATGCCTGTGTTTTCTTTCCACAAGCCCATTTTGTTGATGGGTATGTGGACAAGAAAAGCGATGATGAATTCCAAGTTTTTGACATTGGCGTAAGTGATTTGAATTCACCACCCCCATCGGTTTGAAGGGTGATAAGTTTAGTGTTAAAGAGACGTTCAATATAAGGTAAAAAATTGGAAAAACATTAATAACATCAGATTTTAATTTTAAAGGGTAGAACCAAGTGAATATAGTGTATTGATCTACAAAAGAAACATAATATTTGTCACCTTTTCTAGAAACAAAGTGGGTTGAACCCCAAACATCAGCATAGACTAAGTTTAATGGCTTATTTGATTGGGTCGAAATAGAAGCAAATGGAAGTTGATTACTCTTAGCAAGAGGGCACTCGGTGCACTGGAAGCTGGAAACACTGGAAGTAACTCTCAAACATGTGAGAGAGGGTTGTGTGATGAGGATGGCCCAATCGACGATGCCATTGAGCTACAGACGTTTTCTCGCCTATGTTGACAGATGGATTGGAGAAAGGGATGGAGGAAGAGGCTGACTCCGAAGGAAAGACGTAGAGGCCGTCACAAATTGGCCCTATGAGGAGGGTCTTCTTCGTCGAGATGTCTTTCACAGAGAAGAATGAAGCATGAAATTCAAAATAACATGAATTATCTTTACAAAATTTGGAAACAGAGATGAGATTCTTGGTAATGGTGGGGACGTAAGAAGATTTTGGAGTAAGAATGAAGAAGAAGGAGAAGTTAAAGATGAGTCACCTGTATTCTGAATGGGAAGGCCCGAACCATCCCTTACTCGAATTTGTTCACTACCAAAGTATGGCTCAGAGTTGAGATTAAGGTTGTTGAAGTAATGGGTTATGTGATGTATTGCTACTGAGTTTGGATACCATATGGGATCTGAGGAGTTGCTGGGCCATGCAAAATTAGCTGAGAATGAAGGAGGAGCACTATAAAGATAGACATGGTCAAAACGATGCCTGCATTATGGAGCTACATGTCCAGGTTTTTGACATACTTGGCAGGTTGGGCGTTGATGGTAAGATGGGTTTGGTTGTGTAGCATGAGAGAAGCTACAGCCACCTCAATTTGGATAGTTGGACTTGCCTCGCCCATTTCTACCATTGTGACCACCACGATACTGGTTACGATCACGTCCACTAGCATTTGTGAGATTAACAGAGGGCTTAAGGAACTCCATGCATTGTGGGCAAGTCTGCTTTCATGAACAAAAAGCAGTTGATACAACTCATTTGAAGAAATGGGTCAACCTATGTAGTCATAGAGGTAATAAACGAGTCATTAGTGTAACAAGTCTAGTGAGAAGATAGGTAACAAACTCAAGATCAGGTAGAGGATTATCAGATGCAGCAGTATATCAGCAAGCGATCTTACCTTACCAAAATAATCAGTAATGCTTTGGTCACCCTGAGTCAAATTTGCCAGCTGAAATTGGACTTGAAACTGCTTGGCTTAAGAGTGAGAAGCAAACATAGAGGAGAGGGAATGCCAAATTCCACGAGAGGTTTTTGATGAAAGAACATGCCCTAGAACTGAGTCAGAGAGGGATGAGAACAAGATACTAAGAACCAGTTGGTCATTTCGTTTCCAGGAAGAATAATATGTGTTAGGCTGGGAAGAATTTGGAAGAAATTCAGGAGGAGCTAAAAGTGTGCCATCAACGTATTGATGAAGATCCTGACCTCCTAGGTAGGCAGAGATCTACACTTTCCATAATGACTAGTTATCGGTGGTGAGTTTGTTGGTGACTATGTGCAAAAAGGAGGACATGATTGAAGGATTTGGAGTGGGAAGAGGAGAAGATAAGGCCATGGATCATGAGACTGTTAGTCGAATTCTTCTTATACCATAGCAAAATGACATATTCTCTAAATTCAGTGAGTGCTTTCATTGCATTACTAAGGGTATTTAGACACAGTTTTGTACAATATTTTGAGTATAAAAAAGGAATAAAATCTGTTACATAACTTGAGAGAAAAACAGACTATACAATTACGGTTCCTCTGCAGTAGGTTTTATTTTAGCATCACTATCTTCTATATTAATAGGAAGGGCTTCTTCACGAAGGAAATTGATGAGGCACTCATAAATTGTGAAATTGACATTTTTGTCCACTCAATGAAAGATGTTCTAACTTACTTACCAGAAAAGCTAATTTTACCATATAACCTTCATCGTGAGGACGTGAGAGATGCATTTATTTCCTTGAGTGCTGCTTTGGTAGCAGATCTCCCAGCTGGGAGCACTGTTGGTACTTCTTCACTGAGAAGAAAGTCACAATTACTCCATAAATATCCATCTCTCAATATAAGTTAGTACGTTATATCAGTTCTCTATGCATATCTTGATTGAACTATGAAGTCAAATTGATGTTATTGCATTAACTTGAGGTCTGAAAATGGCTATCTAATTTGTTGTAGTCAGCCTGATTGCATTGTAACTCTAGTTCTATGGCAGGAGTGTTAGACAAACCACCAATAATCAGTTGTTACAGTCTTATAGAGACACATATTGTTTAAACTTAGCACTACAATTTGTATAATTTTTTTTTTCCAAACACTCACTTGTAAGTGATTATTTTTTGTGTTCCTTAGACACTTGGAGGTGATTAATTTTTTATTTTTTTTTGCATACCATGGTGGCTGTTATTAATGCTATATGTAGTATCTTAATAGGGAATTAGATGTTATATGGATTAATTGGATCTAAATTGAGTGGCAATGTTGCATGCGTTTCCTATATTAAAGTTATTGAACATGGGATCTATGAAGATGGACTTGGTTAGTGCGTGAATGTTTGGATGAATATGAGTTAGCATTCTTCTTCCCCTCCTTTAAGCGGTTGGTTTTTCTTGTTGCATGCCCTTTGCCCCTACCCATGTTTACCTCAATCGCAATATTGTGTTGGTAGTGTTTGTTGCATTCATATCTTTATTTTCTCAGGGCGCCATTAGTTTGTCTACTTCCCATCTATACTCTCGACTCCCATTTATATTGCTAAGTAAAATTCCCTCTTTTCCCTTAATGATACAATTGCATCTAGACTTTATTATTGTTTTGGAAAAAATTACATTTTTCACTTTCAAAATACCACCTATTTTTTATTGCACCCAAAAACTACAAAAAAACTCAATTTGCATCCTAGACTTCTATGTTTTTCAATTTGCACCCGCAATTAAAATATGACTATTAGGGTTCTCAATTTTCTTTTTGTTTGAAAGTATTTTCTCTCCGTACACACATATGATGGGAAGTGTGTTCTGGTGACTTGTCACCAGAATCATCTTGCTTTAATCTTCTCAATTGTTTTTCTATTTTGGGATAATCATGGGCATTCTTAAACATCTTTTAATAGAAACAAAGGTGTTTATTTTGTCTATGGAGGGTGAAAATTACTGTCGTATCACTTAGAGGAGGAGAAAGGTAACGAAGGAGATGGTGTTCAGCCATGCCGATACTTGTGTGTTGGCTGGCCAATACAGTGGAAGAATGTGTTTTATCGGGGGGAAGGAAAGATTTTTACAAGACTGATAGGGATGGAGTCAAAGCTCTGTTTGCTCATAGGAGGTCTAATGCTTATGGGCGCTTCTTGGAAGTAACAAATTATGGTGGTGGTAATGGAGGTTGTGGTCTTTTAGCAATCCCGGAAGGAGTGGAAAGAAAGGGCTTGAAGAGTTTATCAATGGAGTTGAATAAGATTTTGTCTAAACAAACCTTGGCTAAGAAGGCTCCTGTTCATACTCCACAATTGGACAAAGAGGTAGAGAAAGGGAAGGAGACTGGGAGGCAGTCCAAGTTGTATGCAGAGGCGGCGTTGGGTGGTGCAAGGAGTAGGGCGGTAGTGCATGGAGTTCCGAGTCACCCTTTGGCACTAGAACAAAGTTTAAAAAACAAAAAGGTGGGGCATGGTAGGGGATCTTTTGGAGGGCTTTGGCTGGAAAGGGGAAGTGGGAAGACGTGATTTACCTTCAATGGAAAGTGGGACTCTATCCCAAGTCTATCCAGTAGAAAGTGAGTTGCAGAAGTCTCTCCTTAGTCTGAAAAATGAAGTTACAAGTGTGAAGGAGGAAATGAAGTTATTTAGAAAGGAGATTAAGGCTTGGTTTGTTATAATATACAAAGGATTGGGCCTGGGCTTGGGCCATATCCTGCGACCTCCAAAATTAGGAAAGCTGAAGCACACTGATTGTAAGCCAGAAAAAGGGAAGGCCAAGTATGAGCTGGGCCTTGGTTGTGCGTTTCGTAATCTGAAATGGAGGCCTAAGGTTCATGGGCCCCTTTTTGATAAAGTCTCTTCTTCTAGGCTAGCATCACTGATTGAAGATAGTCCTGGACCCATGGACCCACTTCTGCTACATTTGCCAGAAGAACCTTCTACCTCAGCACCGGCAAACATCCTCGTTGATCTTGGCGGCCCCTATGCCGGCACTCCTTCGTTGGCAAGAACAGATCTTGCTTAGATACTCACGCGAGCATCTACTGACAACTTGGGTGAGGCTTTTGACCTCGGGGGGCCATAGACTCAGTCGTTGGCAATATCTGGGCTGTCTCCAGTCATCACAGTAGTGAAGGCTACGATGTCAGTTTCTGAGAGGTTCACGGTAGATCCTGCGTAGAATCTTACGTGAGCATCCTCGAAACCAATGGGTGAGGTTTTTTACCTCAGGGGGCAACAAATTGAGTCGCCAATTATTTCTGGGTTGTCCCCAATCATCATGGCAGTGAAGGCTATGGTTTTGATTTTTGAGATGTTCACGGCAGGAATGGAGTGGGCAGAGTCATTGGATGAGGATGTGGCAGAGTTGGTGAAAGGCTTGGAGCACTGTGGGAAGTCACAGAACACAACGATGGGAGCCTCCGATCTGGTTGCCGGGCCGTCGACTGTTCTTTCATTAGAATTTTTAATTTTTTTTAATTTTTTAATTATTTTTAATTTTTTTTTTCTAGAAGCATAGATCTAGTGGGTGATTTAGGTGGTACTCTGGTTGTGTTCGATGCTGCTAAGGATGGAGAGGAAGAACCTATTCCTCTAAATTCTTTTCACCTCAAGGTATCAAATTGGGTCATCCAGAAATCGATGGATATTAAACATGTTGTAGGAATCAATTGTGAGGGCTTCAAGGCTGAATTTTTGGCTTTACTTACAGCCATTGAGGCAGGACATGCACACTCCAAATCCAACCTATCCCTCAATTTGGCTAAGAAGAGGGAAAGAGAACTGAAGAGGTTTACGTGGGCAATGAAAGACAATGGTGGAGAGAAGAGCTCCAATCAGGAGCATTGCAAGAGGGAGGGAGGCGTAAGATGGTTGTCCCATGAAGCCAAAAATCATATCATGAAATGTGAGGGGGTTGCACGATCTTAATAAGCGGCTCCAAGTTAGGTTCCAAGTTAGAAATCCATTTTGTCAATGGAAGGGGGATATTATTTGTTTATAGGAGACCAAGTTGGAAATTATTACAAGCCAACTAGTGTGCAGCTTATGGAGAGGGCAACATGCAGGTGGTCTTTCTTGCCTTCTAAAGGAGCTTTTGGGGGAGTCCTTATTTTGTTTGATAAAAGGGTGGTGGAAAGGGTGGAGGAATGTGTGGGTGACTTCACTGTTGCATGCTCCTTTGAGAGTCTTAAAGACGACTTTTAAATGGGCATTCATTGGAGTTTATGGCCCAAACCTTGATTTCGAGAGAAGGTTACTGTGGGAAGAATTGGTGGGTCTTCTATCTTGGTGGGAATTACCAAGCTGCATTGGAGGTGACTTTAACATTACTTGCTTTCCAAGCGAAAGGTTGAGTGCATCCCTGATCACTCCTGCCATGAGGGATTTTTCTGATTTCGTTGCAGAACAGGAGCTGATGGACATTCCACTTTCAGGAGGCACATTTATGTGGTCTAATGACTGAGATTTACCTTCTTGGTCAAGGATTGACAGTTCTTGTTATCTCCTAAATAGGAGTCACACTTTCCGGATGTAGGTCAAAGAGGATTACCTCGTTTATGCTCTGATCACTTCTCCATCATTTTAGACTGTGGAGGTCTCTAAGAGGGTAGAAGGTACTTTAAGTTTAAGAATATGTGGCTTCAAACTGATGGTTTTGTAGACAGGGTAAGACTATGGTGATCTTCTTATAACTTCCAAGGCTTTCCAAGCTTCATAATGGCAAAAAAGTTGAAAGCTCTAAAACATGATTTGAAGCAATGGAATGAACAAGTTTTTGGTAATGTGCTTCAACAAAGGCGCTCTCTTGTCGAGGAACTATAGGGTCTTGAAGGTGAGGAGGAGGCAAGAACACTCTCCGAACCTGAAAAAATTCACAAGAATTAGGTAGCCACTGAACTTGAAAGGGTAACACTGATGGAGGAGATTTCATGGAGACAGAAATCAAGGACGTTTTGGCTTAAGGAGGGGGATAAGTGTACAAAATTCTTTCATAGGGTGGCTAATTCTCATAAGAGGAACAATACGATTGATGTGACGCCCCCCAGATTCTGCTTGGGATCGGACGAACATCTGAAGCATTGGGACATGCAACACAAGGTTACCTGCCCCCGTTCATGATATATAAGATGCAATGTTCCTAACATACATCTAGCATTATACAATATTCACAGCGGATAATTCTTTTTTTTTTTAGCAATACTATGCACCAAACTTATAATATCCCAAATAGTTAAAACATAAACCATGCTTACTTAAAACATCCACGATTACAGGACAGGTCTTAGAAGGCTGTAATATTAAAACAACGAAGATCTGGCTCCATAATTACATTGCCAAAATATACTATTGGGCTAGTTCGTTGAGTAACTCGCATAACTCGACTAACGATGCCGGAATACTATCCAAAGACCTAGCTATGGAGGCTGCAAGCTTCGGGTTGCGTCTACGGTGTCTAGTCAACCTCCTCCAGTCTGCCAGTGTCTGTTCCCTGCTCTGATCCTGATACATCGCCTACCATTCGGGGGGAATGGTAGTTGGGACTACTACGGTGAGATTTGATTACAAATCTCAGCAAGTTAACAGGAAACTTCTACACAAGTTAATGATGCATGCATGGCAGTAAAAGCATGAATGCATAATCAAAGTCATAAGTAAGCATAGCATAACTTGATACACAACATGGCATAAATGACATAACTTGAACTGAAATTGAAACTTAGCTTGACGTGACATGGCATGTACGTGAAGTTAAAACATGACATGGACTAGCAACATAGCATGAATGCGAACTTGGAACATAACGTGAACGTGAACATTACATAACGTGAACGTGAACTTGAACATGACATGAACTTGAACATAACATGACATAAACATGAACTGGAAATATATTCTTGTCTCCTGGGGTTACCATGATTGACATGAACTTGAAACTTGACATGGACGTAAACTTGAACATAACATGACGTGAAACATGACTTGAACGTGAAATACATGAACTTGGAATTTTATTCAATAGACTTAATTAATAAAAGTGACCATACGGGTGCTACACGGGTCCCTTTGAGCAGTGTGTTCCTGCCGATTACAACATCATAACACAGGTGTCTATACTAGTTGTGAGTGTATTAATACGTACTCTACAGTTGTTGTGGCTCTACGTATTCTACGTGTCACAATTGCTGTGTCTCACGTAGTGTATGCTCCACAGTTGTTGTGGCCCCATGAATTGTTTGTGCCACACTTGTTGTGGACACACGTAACATAATGTGTGGCTCCATCGGCGTTAGTGCCTGGCGCGCTCCGGTGACCAGCTAGTTAGGCCCCATTTGCAACCTGTTGACTGTACTTCATCAACCCAGGGAATTTCACACCTATTTAGACACTCCAGTGTGAACAAATGAGTTTCACTAGGATATTACCTCATCCTAGAGCTTAGGGTCGTGATTGATATAAATAAATTAACTGGCATACAAGACATTTCGTAACGTGACATGACATAAACGACAGAAGTCCTGACGTAGCATAACGTGACATGAAAGTAAGACGACAGACATGACATACTTTGAGGCATAAATGTAACAGACTATATTTCCTAACATGGCATAACATGTAACAGACAATATTTCGTAACATGACATAACATGTGACAGTGAATATTATGTGACATGATATACATGTAACAAATGGCATACGTAATGTGACATACTTGTAACAGATAGTAACATGTGACAGAATATATTATGTAACAGATAAGATTTTCGTGACACCATAATTCATGCAATAGATAAATATGTGATGACATGGCATATATAACAACATACGAACATAAACTGTAGTTCCCTTACCCATCACACATACACGATAAACTGATAGTAAGTTAAGAGTTAACTTATCTCGATCGTTGCGTTCTACGAGATTAAAGCGCGAAATACGAGGAACTGGAAGAGGGTATTTTAAAAGTTAGAACTTTAATTACTAACAATTAGAAATGTGAAAAGAGACAACTTAGAGTAAAATGACCATTTTACCCTCTACATGTGAGAAAATGACCATTTTACCCCTAACTTAAGGATTTCACATCCTAACTTCAGAAATTACCAAAATTTACATGCCTCATGTAAAATTTGTCCTAGACTCAAATATCAACTCAGAAAAATTTAGAACCATTTAAAACTATGGAAAACTCATAATGGCCGAAACATGCATAGGCTATTTCTCTTGATTTTGGTTGCAATTTCTTCCATCTTCAAAATCTATGATTAAACCAAAATTTTGTAATAAGGATCTTACTATCCTAAGTTTAAAAAAATACACTTAAAATATCCATTAAGAAAATCTAATAATCAACACCAAACTTTTTGTAAAAAGACCCAAACTTTTTAACAAAAAGTAAACCCTTAAATCACAAGTTTTGGCCTTAATAAAAATATCTCCAAGAATTCTAAAAAAAAAAATCTTACTTCTAACATATTCATAACATCATGCTAAGATCAACCATGCTTTAAAACATCAAATAAAAGCCACCAAAATCACAAAATAACACTTGAAGTTTTTGGTTTTAAACTTAGTCCAAAACAGAAATTTTTCTCTCCACTAACTTTGATCAATCTCTTGATCCATGGCTTAAACACAAGTGATCTTCAAACTAAAACATCTCATGGTATAAAAATGTGTCCTAAAGAAGATGCAACCTTCAAACTTAAAATCACATAGCTAAAACTCAATAAAACATGGATCTAACCTAAAAAAAAATCAAATCTTAGGCCTAACCGAAATCCTCTTGCATAGAAAAATCATACCTTTAAAAATAATACTAAATATCTTCAAAATAACATCCTAACATGTATATAAGAGGTTTAGGATCATCATATAAAACTATCAAAACCTTTGGAATAAGAGCAAACCACGAAATATTCCAACTTTCACAAAACAAAAACTGCTTTTCCACTTCCAGTTTTCAAGTTTCTAAATCTAAGAAAATCTATCATCGAAAGCTTTATCCATGCAACAAAATCTCAATGAACATTCATAAACACATGATAAAAATGCTCCATAAAATTTTCGGACCAAGATATGTCCATTAGCTTGGTCAAAAATTCCAAAACATATCATATTCTCCAGTTTCACGCCCACAATGACCTTTTCATGGTTAAAAATACTTTTTACCAATCAAATGAGCATGGATTGAGACTGATAATATATCCACCAAAAATAGACTCAAAGATGAACAACTTTTATGAAGGAGTCATCATGATAAAATACTTACAAAGGATTGAAAATGGCCACGCAAAAAGACACAGAAATCTGCCCGAGAGAGCGCTCTTGGGCTTCTCTCTAAGAACGAGGGAAAGAAGTGATAAAATGGAGAGAAGTGTGTCTTGAACAAATTTAGACTCCTGGAGGGAGAAGTTATGGGTTTGAAAGACCCTTGATTGGATGTGGCTGTGTGACATAAAGTGGAGAATAGTGAAAGGCATGGACTGCCTGCAGCAACTGTGAGAGATGAAGGTTGATGGAGTGGATTTCTCCTTCACATCAAGGCACTATTGGGTGCAGCCAATGGCAGTGGATGGTCTGCCATGTGGGGGAGGAAACTTCTCCAAGAAGTTTTGCCAAGGTGGCCAATTTCGTGGGCCTTGGTGGGCCCCAACCAAGTGGGCTTCAATTTGGGGTTTAAAAAGGGTTTGGTTAGGGTTTGGGGTGCTATCAAGCCCAAAACTAATTTTTCTTGGCCCAATCAAATTTCCAAGGTTTAAAAGATTGGATAATGATGTCATAACAAGGATTTGATTAATTAATAGCATGTGGAAGTGATTTAATCAAGTGATTAAACACAATGCTTGAAATCGGGTTAGAAAAGGTTTGAAGGCCAACTTTAGAGTTTGTGAAACCGTTTAGAGTTTCGGTTTCAACCACGTTTTTGGGGTTTCAATTGGATTCCAACCATTTAGGGTTTTGCTAGGGTTGAAACCCTCTTTGGTTTGGCACAATTTGGTTGAATAGATGAAACAAAGTTTTACTTAGGTGGCATAATCTCACACGTTGATTTCCTTCATAAATCTATCTAATGGTTTCTCTTTGTGCCAAGTGTCTAATACCATTCACTATGTGTGCCCAAGATCTTGCCAAGTGTCCAAATAAAACTTCTCTAACCTAATTTGGACATTACACACTGTGATTTTGAAAACACTGTACCGGGTGTGCTTATCGAAATTACTATTCACTCCGAAGAAATGCATAATAAACTTAGTGCTGAAAAATCCTAAATATTCATATTAACCTATAGTGAAAATCGCTTACCAAAATTCAACCCCAAAGTGCCCCTAAAAATAATTTCACAATTTCCAACAGACGTTTCGTCCGGAGTTATGAAAATAGGCTATTGCGCCATAAAATCCTAAATAATCCACTGAGTCTAATGGTGCATACCATAACGTATTCTGACACTTCTAACTACCTCAAATAATTAAACTCATAAATCTAGCATCACATTGAGTGATAACAATGACTATGCTGACAGACTAAAACCTGTGTGATTGGTCAATTTGTAAAAGCTTATGGAGTTTTCACGAGGTTCCTAAAATCAATAGAAATTCCACCAATGAATTTCTAGTGGGTTGTTACAATTGATACTTTGGCGGTAGATGGGACAGTCTTTTCAGAAAAATTGGTTATCAAAAACCATATTGAGTAGTATTATCAACAGGTGTTATTTGAAGAGCACAATTGGCAACCACTAGTTGATGGCTTATCTTTCTCAACTATAGATCAACAGAGTGCAAGATGGTTAGAGAGGCCGTTTGTAGAAGAGGAAGTGTGCAAAGTAATCAGAGGTATGCCTAGTGATAAGGCTCTTGGTCCAGACGGATTTACCATGGGCATCTTTTAAAATTTTTGGGAGGTGATTAAGGATGATCTTATGCTAGTCTTTCGTGATTTCCATACCAATGCTAGTTTTGAAAAGAGTATTAATGCTACCTTCTTAGCACTTATTCCCAAAAAGATGGGGTCAACGGATTTTAGAGACTATCGCCCCATTAGTCTTGAGAGTGGGGTGTATAAGATTCTCTCCAAAGTACTTGCGAATCGATTGAGCTTGGTGGTGGAAAAGCTTATTTCGAAGCCACAAATTGCATTTGTAAAAGGTAGACAAATTCTAGATTCGGTCTTTATTGCAAATGAAGTTTTGGGTGGACATCTCAAGTATAGAGCCCAGATTGCTTTGCAAATTGGACATGGAGAAAGCTTATGACCATATCAACTGGCAGTTCTTGCTTGATCTTTTTGGAAGATGTGGCGTTGGGGGGAAATGAGAGACATGGGTAGAATTTTGCATCTCTTCAGTATGTTTCTCCATTTTGGTGAATGGCTCACCAGTTGGTTTCTTCAACTCCTCTCGGGGCTTGAGACAAGGAGATCTACTTTCTCCTCTACTTTTCCTTCTTGGCATGGAAGCTCTAAGTAAGATTATTGAGTTGGTGGATGGGGGCTATCTCTATGGTTTTTCGGTGGGGAATTGTGATCTTAACATTTCTCATTTGTTATTTGTCAATGACACTTTCATTTTTTGTGGTATAGATCTTGGTCACATTCAAGCCTTGCGGGGGCTACTCGTATGTTTTGAAGCTACATTAGGCTCGAGAATCAATCTTTCAAAGTCTGAATTAGTCCCAGTGTGGGTTGTCCACGAAGCAAATTTTTTTGCTACATTCTTGGGTTGTAAGGTATCTTCTCTGCCTATCAAGTATCTTGGATTACCATTGGAAGCTTCCTTCAAATTAGAAAGAATTTGGGATGGCGTGGTTGAAAAGGTGGAGCGTACATTGGCTTCTTGGAAGAGGTTATATTTATTAAAAGGTGGTAGGTTGACTTTGATTAAAAGCACTCTTTCAAATTTACCAACTTACTTTTTGTCTTTGTTCTCGCTTCTTGCAAAGGTAGCTAATCGCATTGAGAAGCTACAAAGGGATTTCTTGTGGAGTGGATTGGAAGAATAGTTCAAATTTCACCTGGTTCATTGGTCAACGGTTTGTACTCCAATTTCATGGGGAGGTTTGAGGATTCGCCACTTGACGAAATTCAATGAAGCCCTTTTGGGTAAATGGTTGTGGAGATACCAACACGAAAGAGAGGCCCTTTGGAAGACGGTTATAGACTCTAAACTTGGGGAAGCTTGGAGAGGTTGGTGCTTGAATGAGGTACAAGGCACATATGAAGTGGGGTTATGGAAATATATTAGGAGGCATTGGGAGACCTCTTGAGGACATCAATATATTGTGGTGGGTGACGGTTCTCAAGTTAGTTTTTGGTATGATAAATGGTGTGGTAACCATAGCCTCCAAGACATGTTCCATGCTATTTTCGAACTTGCAAGCAAAAAGGATGTAACAATTGCCGAGCTTGTGGTCCTTTCAAATGGTTCCCCTTAATGGAATATTGAATTTGAGCTCATTAGGACTGCCCAAGATTGGGAGGTGTAGATTATTTTAGAGTTCTTTGCGACATTGTATTCAGTAAGTTTGCCGGGGGACACCAGGGATAAGATGCATTGGAGCCATTCTAAGAAAGGTAATTTCACCATTAGTGCCTATTATCAAGCTCTAATGAGTCCTAGATTGACCATGTTCCCATGGAAGAGCATATGGAAGACGAAAGCTCATTCAAAAGTGGTTTTTTTCTTTTGGACAGTATCATTGGACAAAATCCTTACTACAGATAATCTTAAGAAACGCTGGGTAATTGTGATGGACTGGTGTTGCATGTGTAAGAAGTATAGGGAATCAGTAAATCATTTGCTACTTCACTGTGAGGTGGCCAGGATCATGTGAGATTCTTTTTTCATAAGGATCGGATTATCATGGGTTATTCCCCTTAGGTTGGCAAACTTCCTCGCAAGCTGGCAAGGTATTCAGAGTAACTCAAAGGTGGTGGCCATTTGACGTATGGTTCTTATTTGTATGTGTTGGTGTATCTAGAGGGAGAGAAATGCTAGAAGCTTCAAAGGTTGCAAGAGAACAATGGATGAATTAAAACTTTTCTTCTATAAGTCATTGCTTTTATGGGCGAGAACCATTATTTGTAACGGATTTAATGTCCATGACTTTCTCCAGGGAGGAGCATCTAGACTAACAACCAACTGTCTAACCTTATGATTAGAGAGCCCATCGAGTATATCTCTATTAGAGCCCTTGTCTTCAGCTGTCTCTCCATCACCCGTAGTTGAAAACTCCTTGGGCACCACGTTTGGATACACTGTGCGCAATCGTGGGATACTAATGAAATCGGCGAGTCTGTCCACTGAAAATGTAACTGAGGCTCTGCAGACCGAAAAAATGTATGCATTATCGTCATCTTGGCTGGAACGACCAAACTCTTTATAAAACTTGCCGATGATGTCGATATATACGACAAGGTCCTATGCTTTGTCCTTTTGGACGAGGAATTGTGTCCAACCATGCTCGAGGAATACAGTTGGCGAGGAATGACCTCCCAGAGAAGATCCTAAAAGTCAGGGATCTTTACCTGACGTTCCAACAAAATAGTTGTAATACCTGTGTCCAGTACCAAGCTGCTTTCTAATTTTTTTTTTTTTTTTATATTGATTGCGGGTCTAAATTATATTTTAACGGATATCGAATATTTTTTTTAATCGACTTGCTATTTTAATAATTTCCTTAAATATTTTCGGGTCAGATGGAAAAGGTTTTTTATGGGTTGACAAAATTTATGGAACAAGTATATATATATATATATATATATATATATATATATTAAGATAAGTTGAGGCCCAAAACTCAGAAAGCAACCCATTTATTAATAGTTTATTTGCTTTCACTATGAAACATGGACAAATATTTCAAATGGCCCAGTGTTTTCATCAAGCCCAAGCCCGTGAGAATCAAGAATAGATCCCTTGTCATGCACAACTCCATGCCAATTGCCATGCACGTCCCCACGTGTCCACGAAACAAGCACGACAACAAACTTGCCACCGCTTGGATTTTTTTTTATGAAAACAACTCCTTCACCTCATTGCCCTGTCCACGTTCAGTAGTATCTCCACGCCTTCCACGTCCAACACCCAGCATGCATGTCCCCACGTTTCCAGGAAATCACACGATGCTGCCTAGCCCCAGGTGAAGCAAAAACCTTGGTCCCTTCCATAATCATAGCCAGCTATGAGAACCATCCACTGCTTAGCCACCACAGCAACAAAGTCACAAGCGAGCCCTCCATGTAAAACCAACACTATGCACCTCTGCAGTGCACCATTCATGCAAAAGCATAGCTTTCCTTTGCTTAAGCCACTGTGCAACTCCACGGAAACCATCGTCAAAATCATGCCTCAGCCACGAGACTACAATGAACAACCACCGTAGCACCGCCATTGTGAAACCCAACTGCACCCAAGCTCACTGTAAGCCTTTGTTTCTCGCATGAAAACACAGATCATCCATTCACCATCGAGAGCCACTTCGCGAACCTAGCCACCTCACAGCGTCATCCCTGCACCATTACCACCTTAGGTTGGTTTCTCATTACCACGTGAATGAAACCCCCTGTACCAAAAACATCTGATAGCCTCCATGGACAGCGACAACCTCCACTACCACCTTAGGCCGTATCCACTATTACAACCCGTGGTTGAGCCATATATCATGTTTAGCCTCCGTGATAGGGTTGTGTATCTGCGGATAGCCAAGCAGAATATAAATCACTTTGTCACCCAAAAGGTGTGCAATCATAACAAAGACCACTACTATAACTCGTGGCAGGACCATAACTGAACATAGCAGAAACAAAATCAGATACAAAACCAGATAGTCATACCAAAGGTTTTCATATGCCACAACATATCCAAACAGAGTATTGAACAAATTCATATCTTTTCACATATTCAAAAACAATTTCAGAACATTTTCGCATCATATGCACAAATTTTCATAAATATCATATTCGCTCTTTTTGCATAGTTCAAAAAAAGAATGCACAAAATTAACTCATGTCTTCACTAGTCATACTAGAAAATACTTTATTCTCATACAGAATTTCATGAGTAATGCAGAACAAATAACTGAGGTTGTTTCAAATTTCTTTTCGTAACAAAATATGCATATTTTTCAAAATCGACCCCAGTCCATTTTATTTTATGCAAAGTTTAGTATAGGAACCCCGCTTACCTGGACTTCTTAACTTTCTAAATTTCTTCACAACAGTCTTGAACGGAAATTACTCGTCACCTATAAGATTGCTATGAAATTTTCATCAATATATGAAATCAACACTTTTTTCAATACTTAAACCTGAAATGCTAGGTAACCTATTTTCTTAAAAATCTAAATTTCTCAAAACCTTAAAATATCATCACTTCCCCAATACCTCGATATTCACCTAAAAATCTTTGACTATTTAAACCCTAACTTATTTATTACATGATCCTAACTATAAAAATTAATACTAAATAATATAATTATAAACCGTAATTATTTTCTGTTAAACCACTTTTTAGACAAATTTAAAAATGAGCTAGAGTACACTTAAAAATAACAGGAATTTAAAATCAAGTCTACTGAAATATTCATAAAAACACTTGGTAGTTTTATAACTGGTAGGATAAAAATGTAAAAATACTTAAAAAGTGTATGAGCTGCATTACGGAAAAACAATAACTAAAAGACTGGATGGCATTTCTGTAAATACTGCCAAGATCATGACTAAAGCTAACTAAAGATATATATATATATATATATATATATATATATACTTGTTCCATAAATTTTATCGACCCATAAATTTTATTTTATTTTTTCCATCCGACCCAAAAATATTTAAGGAAATTATTAAAATAGCAAGCCCATTAAAAAAATATTCGATATCCGTCAAAATATAATTTGGACCTGCAATCAATATATAAAAATTTTTTAGAAAGCGGGTTGGTACTGGACCCAAGTGTTACAACTATTTTGTTGGAACGTCAGGTAAAGATCTCTAACTTTTAGGATCTTCTCTGGTAGGGTCATTCCTCTCCAGCTGTATTCCTCGAGCGTGGTTGGACACAATTCATCATCTAAAAGGACAAAGCATAGGACCTTGTTTCATATATCAACATCGTCGACGAGTTTTATAAAGATCTCGGTCGTTCCAGCTAAGATGATGATGATGCATACATTTTTTGGTCCACAGAGCTTCAGTTTCATTCTCAGTTGACAAACTCACCGATTTCATTAGTATCCCACGATTGCGCACATCGTATCCGAACGTGGTGCCCAGGGAGTCTTCAGCTACTGTTTTAGAGAGACGGTTAAGGATGAAGGCTCTAATAGAGATGTACTCGATGGTCTCTCTTATCATGAGGTTAGACAGTTGGTTATTAGTCCAGATGCTCCTCCCTATGATGGGACGAAAAGTATCAAACATGCAGATCTATCAGGTTTCTTCAAGATTATAGACTTGATAATTGCCAACAACATTGACCCTAGGCAGCACAAGACAGAGGTTGGTATTGATCGGACGAAGCTTATGATATGCGTCGCGCATTCTTGGCCTATCGACCTAGTGTGTTATATATTCACTAGGATTCAATCAGAGGTCCCGCACATTACGATAGATATACTGCCATATGGGGTCCTGATCACACGATTTCTGCTATATGCCGGGGTCCTACCAGATATTGCAGAGCGTGTCTAGGAGCCAATTGGACCGATCAACTTCTCCACCCTATCATGAAGCATGGGTCACTCGAGACTTCATCTTCGTGGTCCTATTCCAGACTCGGTCTATACTCAGGGAGATGCACACTTGATAGATCATGAAGTATCGATCGATGAGACATTCATGTAGGCCGAGGCACCACGAACATCTACTTGTGAGGAGATGGTAGATATAGTGCGTGCAGAGATCCGCAGACAGACATCAATGGTGATTGATGCAGTGCATACAGAGATCCGTAGTGCCATCTTTGACTTAGATACAAAAGTTGATGTTATGTATGCGACTTAGGTCACGATCAATACTCGACTGACACAGCTAAAGACATGCCTAACTGCAGTCGAGGATGTGTGAAGAGAGTTGAGATCGTAGTAATTTGTATCTTTTATTTGCATTATTTTTGTTTTTTGTATAGACAATATTTTGTGTTTTGTAAATTTAATTTAATTATGAATTAAATTAGTCTTTTCTGAATTAATTATTGATTTCTATTATTCCTATTATTTAATTGCTAATTTTTTATATAAATTAAATATTTATCCATAATTAAGTAAGGTATTTTGTTGCCATCAATAATTGTAAAAATTATGGAACCATTTGAACGAAATATATCACGTTCAAACATTTCTCCATTCCTGCTAGATATCCATTTGAACATTGATTAATGTATTTGTTCGAACGATATAATAATATGTTAGAACAAGAACTCAATGTCCTGCTAAATTTAGTAACTTAACCTGCCAATTTTCCGTTCAATCATATATAATATTTGTTTAAACATTGATTAACCCTGAAGTTTGAACGTTGTTGTATGTTATTCGAACGGTAAGTCAATGTCCCGCTATTGTCACTTAAAGCACCAAATTGTCGAACAACCATATATAATATCTTTTCGAATGTTTATTTTATTTTGTTTGAACATTTTTTTGGATGTTCGAATAGTTATTTTATTAGGGATGTAATTTTTCTTCCCTACATATACCGTTCGAACGGTAAACACCTTCAGTTATTTTTTAGAAACAAAATTTGGGTTTCGTCCATAAATCTCATTTTTTTTGGAAAAATTTTCATTTCGTCCCAAACAAAAATTCATTTTTGGAGATCGTCCCAAAAATGAATTTTTGTTGTAGTGCTCTTCCCATCATCTATGTAATATAATCTGATTTAAAAGATAATTTTTAAAATTTAAATATTACAAATCATATATGTAGATAGTGTGTAGCGTAAAGGATTTATAAATTATAATAATAACTTGTGTTCTCTTTTTCTCTTGTGACTCATTCTCGCCCGTAAAGGTTTGTGACGTTTACTAGGGTTTCTCTCCAACTTATTTAATTCAATGAAAACTGAATAAAATAATTTGTTTATGAGAATAATTTTATTTGAGGACGCACATCTCGCATCATTGAGTACATTCTGATAGAAAAAAACAAAAAACAAAAATCTCAATTTTTATTATAATCAACAATAATAATATTAAATTTTTAATAAAACTGTATAATTAAAAACTATATTACCTGTAACAATTTTAAAAAAACATGCTTTATTTGTTATGCTTTAATTGGCTACTAATTATTAAATTTCTGATTCTTGTCTACGTATGTATGCATATTATTTTTTTGGATGTTGCATTCCTTACTTGCACCTTTACTTAATGCATATCGTGCTGGAAACTAAGCTTTCACACGGATATTGAAACGCATCGATTTTCAAATATAGTACTAAGTGAATCTGAAACTGTGACTGAAAACTTCGAATCTTGTTTGGTATGGAGGGAAATTCATATATACATACATATATATATATATATGTGCATATGCCATGTATGGCAAAACATGATTCACAAAGTCACCATAACTTAGCTAAATGACATGAAAAGGTCGGTCGATGCTTTAACACAAATTGATAAGATTGCCATTGGCCAAGGGCGTCAAGGGCATTTGAGTGGCATCTCATCAACCTGGTCAATGGTCTTTTTTTAAGTACTTGGAAAGCAGTATCATATTGAAAACCCACCAATCATCCCAAAGAAAAAGCAGCCAAACGTACACTTCCCACCATCCTTCCATGCAAGTTCTCACTCCACCAACCAACTCTTCGTTTTTTTTTTTTTTTCCTAAACGAAGACTTGATTTGACCCTTGACGCCGGCCTTTGGCCCTATAGCACTTATCAGTACCAATGTTTTGAATACCGTACCGGACATCGTACCGGTCAAGGCACTGAAACGAAATATTTCGGTACCGGTACCGTTTCGGAGTAGCGTTTCGGGATAATATTTCGGGATAGTCGATCTATAAATAAATTATATATATAAATATATATATAAATTATATTCTAAAATAATAGTCTATATATAAATAAATTATATACAAATACATATATATATAAATTATAAATAGTCTAGTCTGAATTGAGGGTTAAAAAATAAGTTTGTAGTTTGAAAAAACGAAAAAAAAAAAAAAAAACACAGGCCGAAATATCGGCCGGTACCGGCCGAAATATAGGCCGGTACAGGCCGAAATTTAGGCCGGTATGACCGGTACCGGCCGGTACGGCCGGTATTTTGGCCGGTACGGAACAGGTATAGTACCTGTACCGGCCGGACGGCCGAAACGAAAAATTTCGACCGTACCGGCCGGTACGGTACGAAATTTAAAACTGTGATCAGTACACCCTTTCACTGCTATAAATAGATAACAGATAATAATTCCCTCCCAAGCTCAATCACAGCCCACATTGCATATAGCTTACCACTCCCAGTTCTCTCCTTCACCCTCTGAAAATATTTGCTCAATTCTGGCAATGGCAACCAATGGATTTGGCCGCCCCAACAAGCATTTCCGTCCTCCAGCTCTCCCTCTCCCAAAAGACAACGCAAACCTCATTTGTGTATCAGAAAATTCTCATGCCTCAACTCCATTGCACTGGAAGAAAGCTGCGGAGGCCATGCAATGCACCCATTTTGATGAAGTCTGCAACATGGTGTCGCAGTTTGCACAGGTGCAAACTGTTGACATACAGGGTACGACCCTCACTGTCGGTCAAGTCACCGCCATTGCACGTCGTGGTGAAGTAAAGGTTAATCTTAATGAAGCTGTGGCGTGTGAACGTGTAGCCAAAAGCGCCAACTGGGTTGCAGAGCATATTTCCCGGGGAACAGACACATATGGTGTTACCACCGGATTTGGAGCCACATCACATCGGCGCACCGACAAAACCTCTGACCTCCAGACAGAGCTTATTCGATTCCTTAATGCTGGAGTGATTGGGAGAGAGAACCTTCCATCTAGCTACTCAAAAGCAGCTATGTTGGTTCGTACAAACACACTCATGCAAGGCTTTTCGGGTATTCGATGGGAGGTACTTGAAGCCATGGCCAAGCTTATGAACAAAAATTTGATCCCTAAACTGCCTCTAAGAGGGACTATTACTGCTTCAGGGGATCTTGTACCGTTATCTTATATAGCTGGATTACTAACTGGCAGGCATAATTCCAAAGTGCGCACCTCTGAAGGTGAAGAGATCACTGCCATGGAAGCTCTGACAAGAGCTGGGATTTCGGCTCCTTTCGAGCTTCAAGCAAAGGAGGGTTTAGCTCTTGTAAATGGGACAGCTGTGGGCTCAGCTGTGGCGGCAACAGTTTGTTTTGATGCCAACATTTTGGCTCTGCTTTCAGAAGTTCTCTCCGCTTTGTTTTGTGAAGTCATGCTAGGCAAGCCTGAGTTCACAGACACACTAACACATGAGCTCAAGCACCACCCTGGCCAAATTGAATCAGCAGCTATCATGGAGTTCCTTTTGGATGAAAGTGACTACATGAAAGAAGCAAAGCTTCGTCATGAAAAAGATCCCCTTACAAAGCCAAAACAAGACAGGTATGCACTCAGAACCTCTCCCCAATGGCTTGGGCCCCAAATTGAAGTTATTCGCATGGCAACACATTCAATCGAAAGGGAAATCAATTCTGTGAATGATAACCCGTTGATCGATGTTGCTCGAGATATGGCTCTCCATGGAGGGAATTTCCAGGGAACACCAATTGGTGTCTCCATGGACAATCTCCGAATTGCCATTGCAGCTATTGGGAAGCTCATGTTTGCTCAATTCTCCGAACTTGTATGTGACTACTACAACAATGGCTTGCCTTCCAATTTGAGTGGGGGGCCTAATCCAAGCTTGGATTATGGCTTCAAAGGCGCAGAGATAGCCATGGCTGCATATTGCTCTGAGCTCCAATACCTGGCAAACCCTGTCACAACTCATGTACAGAGCGCAGAACAACACAATCAAGATGTGAATTCTCTCGGGTTGATTTCAGCCAGAAAAAGTGCCGAAGCCATTGAGATCCTAAAGCTGATGTCTGCCACTTACATGGTGGCACTCTGCCAGGCAATTGATCTAAGACATTTGGAGGAAAACATGAGGGAAGTTGTGAAACATGTTCTTCTCCAAGTTGTGAGGAAAACTCTGTATATTGCTGAAGATGGATCACTCCTAGAATCCCGTTTCTGCGAGAAAGAACTCTTGCAGGTCATTGAGCACCAGCCAGTTTTCTCTTATCTTGATGACCCCACAAATCCATCTTATGCTCTCTTGCCTAAATTTCGAGAAGTACTTGTAGAAAGAGCTCTCAAAGATCCTAAACCAGAATATGGAGATGACAAGGGCTACTCAATATTCAAGCGCATACCACTATTCCTAGATGAACTGAAAGCAAGACTTGGGGAAGAGGTAGCGAAAGCTCGTGATAGATTCGAGAATGGAGATTTTCCAATAGCCAACAGAATCAAGAAATGTAGAACTTATTCTATATATCGGTTTGTGAGGAGTGAAGTGGGGACTGAGCTTCTTAGTGGGGCAAAGAAGGTGAGTCCAGGTGAGGATATTGAGAAGGTTTATGAGGCCATAAATGAAGGGAAAGTGGGAGATGTACTTATGAAGTGCTTGACAAACTGGAAGGGATCTGCAGGTCCTTTTACGCCAAGGCCGATCATGGTGACTTCTCCAATGCATTGCAATCCTGAGTATTGGAGTTGGTTTGAAAATGTAAGGTCGCCTACTGTCACAAAAGGTGGAGCCATTTGATGTTTCTGATCTAGAGCATTTATTTTTTTCGGTTCCTAAATAAGATTTGTTCGTGGAAAGGTTTGTAGAACTCCGAAATGTTTTTTCAATCTTCAATTTTGCAATGATTTATAAGGGTGAAATCTATTTCTGATGAAAACTGTACATGAAATGATAAAAAGGGGATTTGCAATTGTCTTTTATTTATTTATTTTTTAGTATTGTTGATGGACTGTCCACTTCCACTTCTCTTGAATTATCTATTTCCTGAAAAATAGTAACAGAGTTAGGATAAGATCGATCCTAGCTAAAAGAAAAACTTAAATCTAAATCTAAAAGAATTTTAGAATTATGAAAAAAATTAAAAAATTGAAAGTAAATGAAAAGAAAGATAGTTTTAAAATAAAAGAAATTAAATCAATCTCGATGTCATCGACGTGTTTTGTCCTTAAATCTGGAAAAATAAAAAACTGGAATAAAAAAGTCGAAAAGCTGGGATTATTGTCACATAAATGTCCTTAAATATGGAAACTCTTTTTAACTTCCCGGTCAAAATCTCATCCATTTTTCAAAGAATTAAAATCCGGACTAATGCTAGATATAGTTATGCAAGCGTCAATGTTTTTTTTTTTTTTTCTTAAAATAGAATTTACTATTTAAATAATTAAGTTTTTTATATAAATTTTTTTATTTTTTTAAAAGGAGTGGACAAACGCGTGATTGTATAATACGTGACTTTCAACACAAAATACGTGATTTATATAAATACGTGATTAATAAATACATGATTTTATTTTTTTTATCTTCATACTTCGTATTTCTTTCTTCCCTTTATTTTTCTTTCTGCCTTTTCTTTCTTCTCTTACTTTATATTTTTTTATCCAAACGTAATTTTATATGAGTCTCGCACTCTTACACACCACTTAAAAATAGTTAATTTTATTCTTTTATCTACATACTTTGTATTTCTTTCTCCCCATTCTTTTTCCCTCCCCCCCCCCCTTCCCTCCCCCAGCACCCATTTCTCTCCCCCCCGGCGCTCATGTCAACAAACCTGTTCAATCGCAGGCGGTGCGCATTGGACGACTACTCTCTCCTTGCATTCTTTTCTATTATGTAGTTCAATTTCCTCCTGAAAATTTTGAACCTCTTCTCCGCCTCCCCATGTTGGCTGCCATTTTTTGGGATATTATCTCCCGATTCAGGCAGGCGTGCCCTCGGTAGGCTGAAACAGAGGCATGTGAGTGATGCACAGATGAAAAAAATAACAAGCAGTTGAATTTGTTGGGAACCCATTTTCTCTAAGTGGAATCCCAAAAAAGGATTTTGAGGTTCCTGTGAGTTTAATGTATAACATGATTGTATTCAAAGAAAAAAGCTAGATATAGTCGCCCTATGCAATCGTGGTGCAATCGTGGGCCCACCTCTCTTCGTATATGTCCCTTCCCCCTTTCTCCTTCACCCTCTCTCTCCCTCTGCATCTCGGTCAATGTAAACTCACTATCTCACTTTTTTTTTTCTTCTTCTTCTTCCTTGAGAGAGAAAATCCACGACTTATTGAAATTGGTAACTCTTTTCGCAAACTTGTACAAGAACATCAAACTGGACTGGACAAACTCACACCACACAAAGGAGGAAAAAGAAAAAGAAAACTATGGACAGTAAGAAAGTTTATCAGTATCACAAACCAAACGCCTTAAAAGAAATCAATAGCTATCAAACAAGTTCCCCCTTATATACTACTTGAGTTCAGAATCGCATTGATGATAAAGTTGGACGGTTTCTCAATCCACTTGTTAGCCCAACACTCTTCTGTACAACTTTTCTGCTCCTCAACAGAGACACCAATCTGGTTGCTAGTCTGGAAGGACAGAAAGACTGACGCAATTTGGAAGTAGTTGACATCTTTGGTGATCTCTGGCACAAGCTTTTTATGCCTTGTGGGAAAAAGAGACACCACTGTCGTGTTCTTGATCATGACTTGAAACTTTGAAGAAGTCAATAGAGGAGACTTGATTAAGAACTGAAATTGGGTTTGAGAGATTTGCAGATTACGAACCCGTGGGAGAGATCGCAAATTCTTCTACAACCTTCTTCTTGTTTTTATTTTTATTTTTTATTAACACTGATGTGATGCTTGCGTCAGACGATTGCACACCGACTCCCATTCATGATTGTACATAGCGGAGCTGGTATTCAAAAGGGCCTTCCTCAATGATGCTTGTAAAGTTGGCAGATTGCAAGTCTTTGGTCTGTAAATAAGCCATGCATCTTGTTTTGTTTGAAGGATAAATATTTGTGATCCTTCCTTCCTTTGGTTTGTATGCCGTGCCTTTTTTGAATCAAATAATTAATATTGAAAAGAAAAAATTTAATTATAAACAATTATGTACACTAATATGTGCATTCATTTAATATAATTAATCAGAAAGTAAATTTTATTAAAAATAGTATTAATTTAAATTTAAAATATAAAGATAATAATATTAATATATACATAAATTTGCTTATACATAACAAAATTTTATTAAAAAAGGATGGGTCTATGCCCACCGTTGGGAGCCCCTAGCGGGAGCCCCCGCTAATACATTTTGTGTTTTTTTTATTTTTTTACTTTTTTTACATATTTTTTTAATATCTTTAAACAAATTATAATATTATTAAAAAATACTTACTTAATTACAAAATAAAAAAATTAAAATTAAAAACAGTCGAGCAGGAGCTCCAAGCAGTAGCCCAACGGTAACCATAGCTTTTTCTATTAAAAAATGGTATGCATGTTGTTTCAGGGGACAGACAGGTCATGGGTTGGTAGGCGTGGGTTGACTTGATTGAACAGGGGACGGGTGGGGTGGCACCCACATGTCGTCTTGGGTGGATTGGTTTATAGAGCGGCCACCATCCCACCACACCTACGCGGTCAGGTCAGCTCAGGGGATGGCTTTTTGTAGTCATATATTAATTTATTTATCGTTTCCATGCTCCCCAGAGGGCAGAGAGATTGTGCCATTGTCTTTAGGGTAGTTTCATTTCATTTGTAGTCCGATATATATATATATATATACCAAGACAGCGGAAAGAAGGAAAAGCCGAAACTGACTGAAGAAGAAGAGAAGGAAGGGAATGGAAGAAACAGAGACAGAGAGATATATTGCATAATAATTAGATTATGCAAGCACAAAATAAACAGGCGGTTAAACCAGTCATATGCATGTATGAGTATGCAAAATTAATTGTAAAGACATATAAGCTTTATTAAAATTAACAAGTTTAAAGTAATTACAGGTGCAAGGTAGTACAGATTTGCACTTACAGAAATCAGGGTAAATAAGGAGACTCAAGAACAGGGTAGAGAGGGTCAGAAGTTTTCCTCTCGAGTGAGTTCTGGTTTGAGTTCTGCCTTAGCTCAGAATAAGGCCTTCCTTTTATAGCATAAGGAGTTCCTGTTTACAATTATTAAAGTAAAACAGTAAATCAATCCGTGAGTGAACAGTGAGAACTGTTTAGTCACGGGGCTCATGGTATCATCATTGTGTCTCTCCAGCTGTCCTCGTGGGTGGCTGCTTTGAGCGCAAGATGACAAATTAGCATTCGGTCATCTCTGTGTCTTCCAGCTGTCTCTGTGGGCGGCTGCTTTAGGCACAAAGTGACAATTATCTCAAAGAGGACTATGGTCGGTCTTCTTTGAACTCAAGTAGTAGTCAATCATCTTTCAGCTTTGGAATGCCTTCTGAATCATGACCAAATATATTACTGTATGAAGCCTCTGAGGATGCTTCTGAATTCTCATCGTTTTCAGAATTATCACTCGTAGACTTAGGTAGTTGTTGCTCCAACAATTTTATTAAATCTTTTTTGCCAAGTCTGTTGAGGATATTATTTTTAGCAGACTTAGAAGATTTCTTTGAGGATGAGCTGGTGGCTTTTCCTCTTGATGAAGCAGTTGGTGAATTAGGGGCCCGAACTATCAGAGGATATTCGGGGACTGGTGAACCAGATTTGATTGCTGGGAATTCCTTTTTGTCTTGCAGATCAGGAGCGACTTGAGGAAGATCTTTAATCATCTGGTTGCTTACTTTTTCAGTATATCCAAACCTATCCCACCATTTTGTGAAATAAGCTCGGTCAATTATATCAGCATTTTTCTCATAAGTCCATTTAAAGATCCACGGTAGTTTGTAGTTCTTGCAAAAATGGAGCTCATAAGGAAACATCTGTGATTGCCGGTTCAGTTTTGTACCAGCAACTTGTTGATAAAATGTAAAAGCTCTGGCGAGCTGCTCAGGAAGATTCTGCGGAATTAATCCGAATTGGTCCCACCATTGGAGAAACCAGTAAGGGAAAGTTCCTTTGAATCTTGTATCAAAATTGATGAACCATGAATGGCTCATATCTAGTACTTGAAAGAACATGAAACGTTTCCAGGCAGTTATGTAACCAAAATAATTATAACTCAGTGCAGAGTCTGAGGGTCTTTTGGGAATCCATGGGTTTGTTCCCCATTCGGCCTCAGTCATGACTCGAAGTATATAAGCACTGTGATAGATTAATTTGGTGGAGTCATTCTTATCATAATGGGTTTTATGACAAGAGAGTTGGTGAGAATCAGGATACTGGAATAGTACTGGAGATTTTTGGAGGAATCTTCAAGTATCCAGTGGAAATTAGGGGGAAAATAGGAAGATGCTATTTTGAACGGATCTGTTAAATTAGAACGGTTAGGTTCTATATGAAACAAATGAGTTATAAATGGCTTCTTCAAATATTCAGATTTTCCTTTTGGGAGGAAAAACTGGAGAGTAATCAAAGTAGGACCTTTTGATGCAATTGCTTTTGCATATGGATCAAAAGGTGTAGAAACCGTAGACGCGAAGGTCGCCGGTTGCACAATTTTACTAAGAGGTGTGAACCTATTGGCAATATCTAGTGCTGTTGAGGAGACACTGGGTACAATGGAGGATCCAGACTCATTCTTGATGAGTTTTATACTGGGTATTGGAGGTGGGGGGTTCACTCTCTGTTTCCCTTTTCCTTTCTTCTTGCTTACGCTCATGGTTGGGTGTCTACAAGAACTCTCTGGTAAGAAAATCAGGGATAGAATTATCAGTGCTTTTGATGTATTTAATATCAAAATAAAAAACACTTAAAATACCTTGCCATTGAGCAAAAATATATTTTGATGCAATGTTTTGAACATATTGTTCTAAAACAAATTTAGCACTCATGCAATCAATACGAAATAAAAACTTCTTGTTTAACAAATCAGATTGAAATTTAGAAATACATAGTACTATAGATAAAATCTCTTGTTTAATAGTACTATATTTGTCTTGTGCAGGATTCTAGGTTCCAGAATGAAAACGAGCAATTTGTTCAGAAGAACCTGGTGAAACAGATTGTTTCAGAATGTCACCATAACCAATGTTTGAGGCATCTGTTTCAACGATTTTAAATGAATCAGAAGTGGGGATACCAAGGCACGGAAGAGTCTTGACATGTGCTTTGATTTTTCTCACTATTTTAGTATGGATTTCTGTCCAAGGAGGAGGATTTGAAAGAAGTCGTTTGAACAAAGGACGACATTGTTTCCTCATATCCTTGTAGAATCAGCAACATAATTAAGAGATCCTAAAAATCTCTGTAATTGATTTTTGTCAAGAATGACATTAGGGAATTTGTCGGCAAAATCAATGGTTCTTTGAATAGGCCTGATTTTCCCTTCAGAAATATCATAACCAAGAAATCTGATTTTGGTTTGGAATAGTTTGATCTTCTTCGCAGAAACGACAAGACCATTGAGTCTAATGATGTCTAGGAAGGAATTCAAATGTTTCCAGTGTTCATCAATAGATTTAGAAAAAACAAGGACATCATCTATATAGACAATGGTAAAAGCAGAGAACGAGTTGAAAACGTCGTTCATGATATGTTGGAACTCACTAGTGGCATTTTTGAGACTGAATGGCATCACATTCCATTCGAAATGACCGAAGGGTGTTACAAAAGCTGTCTTGTACCGGTCTGACTCGGCTATCTGGATTTGCCAAAAACCAGATTTGAGGTCAAATTTAGAAAAGACTACAGCATCACTTAACCTATGAATTAAGTCATTTTTGTTGGGAATAGGGTACCTAATCCATTGTAAGACTTTGTTCAAAGGTTTGTAATTAATGACTAGACGAGGGGTGCCTCTCTCTAGTTCAGTATTTTTTGGACATAAAAGGCTGGGCAAGACCAAGGGGACATGCTTTCCCTAATTATGCCTTTTTTCAAAAGATCTGTAATTTCTTTTTTGCAGAATTCTAAAGTTTGACTATTCATCTGAATCAGTTCGGCTTTAGTGGGAATAGTATTTTCATCAAAATTTTTGATATAGGGAAGAGAAACGATGTGTTTCTTCCTATGCCAAAAAGCATTTGGTAAATCAGAACAAACATAAAAAACAAGACGCTTGTTAAAATCATCAATTTTTGAAAGTAAAATTGACGAAGATAATTGTTCAGAAATCTTTTTGTATCTTATTTCCTGTTGGAGGAAATTCAAATACTTTTGTTTTGCAAAAAGCAAAGATTTCAAACCTTTATCTTGATCAATCTCTTGACGAGATGCAAATTTGAATTTGACATTTTGACCAAAAGGGTCGGTAGTAATACCATCTTTTTCAGTCAAAAAAGAATATAAAGCAGAAATAAATGGAATGCCTAAAATCACTTTGTCAGACATATTTTTAACTAAAACAGAAGGGATTTTAAAGCAAACATTGTTTTGACAAACATGAGCGTTGTTAAGCTCATATGTAATTTTCATTTGAGATCCATTTGCAGAAAATAATCTTTCAGAAGATTTTTCAAAATATTTACTAGGAATGAGTCCTTCTTGAATGCAATTCAGGTCTGATCCGGAATCAATCATAGCAACGACAGAAAATTGAAAATCATGGGCGACCACAATGGTAACCCTTGAAAACCATTTTGGAGGAATGATATGATAGATTAAACAAATTTGGTTATCAGCAGCTAACTCATGTTGGCTTGAACCAGAGTCATTTGTTTGCTCATTATCAGAAGGAATATCCTGATCAAGTTGTTTATCGATTTTAAATACTAAAAATTCTTGTTTTAAAATCTCATTTTCAGACTTAAAGTTGTTTATCTCAGATCTGAGTTCAACGATTTCTTTTTTAACAAGATTTATTTCGTGTTGTAAATCATTTGTAGAAATTTCCTTGGGTTTTTTCTTTTGAAATCTCTCCAAAGTTTCTTGAAAACTAATCCTTTGCTTAGGGGGTTCTGGTTCCTAGCGAGCCATAACCTTTCTTAACTTAAGAAGATATTCTTCTTTAAGCTCAGGATTTGTTATTTGAGAAATCAAGGTTAGCAATAGGTTTTCTTGTTCTTCAGATTTGGACAAGACATGAATTGTCTTTCCCTTTGTCTGGCAACAAGTATCATTACAATTGCAACCTAGCTTAGAACCAGTAAAATCTGGAGATTCAGGTTTTGAGTGATATTCTGAATCACTAGAGCTGAACTCAAGGATATCAGATGATGAAGACGAAGCTATTTCTAGGAGTCGAAATAGTTTTTCTTTATCATTGTTATCAATATTCAACTGATTAAGCTTCTTTTTTAATTTTTTATCTTTTTTGGCTTTCTGGGGGCATTTATCAGCGAAATGTCCTGGATTGCCACAAATAAAACATTTTCCTTGAGAAAAATCCTTAGATTTCTTTTTCTTAGAAAATGGCTTAGAAAATAGTTTTTTGTAAGTTTTCTTATAAAATTCATCACGGGGTTTTCTTCTGATACCGCCATGAGGTTTAGAAAACTTGTGCTTCCTTCTTTAGGGAGCTATAGCAGGAAGTCCAAATTGTTCACAAAATGTTCCCATTTCGTATTTGGCTTTCTTGCTATTTCTCATCTGTTCTCGAAGCATTCTTTGATCATTACACATACTAATACCAAGTTTCTTGATTACTGCACAAATATCACCATAAGTGTATGCGTCGTATTTAAGAGACCCAGCAATAGTAAGTTCATCCTTCACTTTGTAAGCAAACAAGCGAGATAAACCATCAATAAATTTCTCCTTCCAGTAAAGCTTCTGGCTATCATCCCGAAGTATTACTTTGGAAATAAAAACATCTTGGTACCATCTATAATCAGACATTTGATGACATCTAAGATTATTTAACTAGTCGTTGATGCAGCTAGTTATATCAGATGGTGTGCCAATAAAATGTTTTAAAATTGTATAAATCAAAGTATTAACTCCATCAGACTGGGCTGATCCAATGGATTCATAAAAAATAGGTAACTCTTCATCATTACATTTGACAGCATTCTGAATGGTTTTCTTGGCATCTCTGGTTAGGTGTTTATCCCACCAGTTTCTTAAAACACCGAAAAATCATTGTGTTAAAATCTTAATAATATCAGGTTGTCTGATATTGTTGTTTACATAAGCATTTGCTACAAGGGACATTTTACTCATGGTATTCATGATCTCTTGTTCAGAGAAACCATCAATATTCCACTCGTAAAACTTGTCAGCAGAGTAAGAAGATTGGCTTTGAAAAACTTTCTCTTCAAACTGTAATCAAGAGGAGTAGGCCTGGAATACCAGTTCTTCGTCAGACTCATTGGTTTGAGTCTTTTTGAAGAGAATTTGGCAATTTCAGGTTTTAAAACAACATCTTGAAAATTCTTTTCAAGTAAATCAAGATCCTTTTCTTCAGAGGAGTGATCGTTAGAAGACTCATCTGTAGTTTTAATAAGAACTTCTTCTTCTATTTCTTTGTTAGACAAAGCACTAGTAGAAGGCTGTTATCTTTTCATATTATTAAGCAATATATATATATATATATATATTTTTATTTTTATTTTTTTTATTTGTATTTTTGTGTAGCGCACTTGGTAATATTCTTACTCTGTTTTTATCTGTTTTTGTAACATACTAAACTTATATTTTGGGTTTATAAATAAATCATTTAGTTATTATATTTATTATTATGATGATTATTATTTGTTATTAATATTAAGGTTTTATTTATTGATTATTATTATTATTATTATTATTATTTTATAAAAAAAATCCAAACTCTATAGTAAGTTTTATCAGATGTAAACATTAGACTAATGATTTACCAAATTTTTCCTAATCAGTTTTATCTACACCAAAACCCATTTCAATTAAACCTCTCTACTCTTCACGTCACCCCCCTTCATTATCCCTCTATTTTCGGTGATCAGACCGAGTCTTCCTCCAACAACTTCCTTCAGCACTTTGAACAGGTCACGTACAAGACGGTTTCTCTATTTATTTCCTTCCCCGTATGTATTTTTTTTCAATCACAAAAAAGTATTAAGTACCACACAACTACTCATGCAAGTCTGATTTGCTCTCCATCTTACTCAGAATCGACATTCATCATTTTTTTTTTTTTACCCTCAAAGACATTTTGAGAGGCCTCCCTCAGTGCTCCACCAACTGTGTCTCTTCCTCCCCGTAAGCATGCTGTTTCAAAAACTCCATCCCTCTGCTTGTTGTTTCTTGTTTGACAACATCCAATGGTCTCTCTCTTTCTCGCAGTGCTCTTTAGCCACAACACCCACGGTCAATACTCAGCTTCATCGCACTGTGCCTTTGTTCAGACAGTGCCTCTTCTACTCGGTAAGCATGGTCGCACTGCTTCTAAAATGGTTAAAGTTGCCTTATTTGTCTTCAACTTTCAAAAAAGTAGGTTTGCTGAAATACTTTTAGGTGTTCAGAAAAGTACAAACTTATGTTCCTATAATTACAAGATTGCTATTTTAAAAATACTTTAGTATGACATAAGGGTAATCTTTAATTTTTATTTACCTGCATATCCTTTAACACATGGCAGCCAACATTGGGTTTAAAACTTATCCCCTGCCATAGTATTTTGGACTTGTTTCCTTTTACAAAGTGTTGGTCTATCTGCTTCATAGATATTTTTAAGTTAGGTTGAGTTGATATTTTATTGGACTTGGTTAATATCTAAGTGGGCTGGTGTTATTTGAATAATAATGTTAATCCCAAAAAAAATCTTATGATTTACATAAAATTATTTATGTTATTAATTATTAAATTTTATAGTGAAAGTTCATTAAATTTTATAATAAAGAGTTTAAATTTATTTGAATGCTTTAAATGGAGTAAGTCTATTTTTATTAAATGAGTTTCTACTCTTATTTAATATATTTAAATATAATATGATTTCCTACTAAATTAAAATATGTTGTTAGTATTTAAATAATTTAAGATATAAACATTCATTGATTTTATATTAAATAGAACATTTATTCATTATATTCTACAATATGAATTTAGATTAAGTAGGATATTAGTACATGTTTTTCTAGACAGATTTAGTGATGTTTAATACTTTATATAGGTGACGAGCTATAAAGTGAGATTCAGGAAACAGCACTGCGAGGTAAGTAATTTGATCACAAATTAGGATTATCACAGTTTAGTTTATATATAAGTATTATTCAAGCCAGTTTATTGCCAGCCATTATTTATGCACCACTCATGTCATATGCAAACATGTCATCTAGCATAGCATACGATTATGTCATTCCGCATCATGTGCAAATTCAGAAATTATGATTATATATGTAATATGTCATGCATCTCATGTGTATAAGACACATAAGCTATATTAAGTTCAAGTGCAAGATAAGATAAGATCAGTTAATTAGATGGTCGTTCAGATGTATGGTACCAATGCAGTTCAATTTCAGGGTGGATGTGCAAGCCACGGGCTCAAGCGTGGTCCACCATAGTATGCTAGAATACTATCAGCGGCTCCCCTCACGGCCGCGGGACGTGGAGCCGGTGCACAACCTTGCACACAGGGTTAAGTGTGTTGGCCACTCAGATAAATCAGTTAAATCAGATAAATCAGTCAGATCAATCAGTTAATTTCAGTTAAATCAGTCATGCATAGCATAAGTATCAGTATGAATAATCATGAATTTAAACTCTCAACATGAAAACTTTTATGAAAACCTTATGTTTATTATGTTTACGTTGTGATGGATTTCTTGCTGAGTTTTCGACTCATTTCAGTTTGTTTTCATGCTTTTAACCACCTAGGTGAGGATGGTGAATACGTGCATGCAGGCCAGGGTTAGAATGAGCAGTGAATTTTAGTTTCAGACTTTCTAAAATAAAATTTGCTTTTATGATATGAATTTATTCAGTTTATTCATTTAATATTTTTGGAAGATATTTTATTAGACATTTTTCTACAAAATAAATTTCTAATTTAATTTATGAAATATGAAATCTCTTGTCGGATTTATTTTATGAAAAATATGTGACACTTCTAACTTACGGGAATGGGGTGTTACAGTTTTAGGGGAGAAAACAAACTTACAAAAACACCATATTCACAAATACATTATACATAAGGTTGGGTAGGATGGATATTCACATTTACTACTCTGGGAGAAACACCAGCATGATATCTAAAGTCAGCAGCCTCTAAACAAAATCTATAAAAAATAGCAGAAAACACATGCAAAAAAAAATATATATATATATATATATATATATATATATATATATATATATATATGCATGTAAAGCAACAACCTGGGCCATGCTACTGGTTGATGCAAAAAACATGTAAACCACACCTATAATCAACCTTAGGCAGAAACCTCTATGGTTACATCCCCCATCATTTCTGTCACACCATTTGACTAAAACTATATAATATTGGCTTAGCACAAGAACATTAATCTTATGTTGAAGCCCTAACATTTTTTTTTTTTTTGTTGAGATTGGTTTTTGGAACTGTACGGGCTGGCCTCCAGTGGGGATCTTGGGTTGGAACTGTTTTGAAAAAATGAAAAGACACATGGGCGTGGTTTTATGACAATTGTACTGGGCCTTCGGTAACTTTGTATGGGCCTTCCATGTCGTACTCCCTAGGCCCACGTGTGTGAACGAAGCAGAAGGGTTCCATGCGTTTTTTGTTTTTGTTAAGCGACGTGAAATACAGGAGTTTCATATTTTTTTTTTAAGAATAATATTAGATACAAGATTTAAATAAATAAGTTTCATATAAATCTTTTATAAAATAATGAATCTCACTAATAAATAATAATTTTATTTATATTTTTTTAAAGTGAGGTTTACTTTTTTATAAGAATTTGTATGAAACTTGTCTATTTAAAACTTTTACAAATTATTTCTTATTTTTTAATATGGAATTTTATATTTTAATTTTTGTATTTTATATTTCATGTTAAAAAATATGAAATATAAGGTAAAAAATAAAATAAAATACAGAATGGGTCTTTATGTCTATAATTTTTCTTTTGTTAATTCCCTTCATTAACAACTCTACCGCGTAAAAGGAGTAGTTGGACGATCAACAGTATCTGCTCCAGGAAAGCCAAAAGAACGATCAAATACCTCCATCATCCGGATTCCTTTCTAAAGCGCTGTAGTACTCTTCGATCGCCATGAGCTTTCTATTCAGCAAGAGAAAAACTCCCGCAGGTTCCCTCTTCCTACCTTTCTTTCTCTTCCTTCCTTGTGTTGTCGTTTGTTAAAGAACATGATTTGTATATATGTGTGGAGGATTTGAATTCTGACAAATTTATATGATTTTATAGGTTAATTTATTATATTGTGTGGAAGCACAGTCTGATTTTTTTTTAATTAATTTGATTGTGGTGTTCGGCTAGGAATCAGATTTGCGGTCAGAGTTAGGTTTTTACTATATTTGATTACTTCGTCCTGATCTTTTTATTTGGTTGTGGTTTTCTGTAATTGGAGTCGATGTTGTGTGTTAAATTTATCATTACTAGGCCCGGGGCTATGTTATCGGATGAGTATCTTGTAGATTACTTTACCGCTCCACAGCACAATCTAATTGTAACGAGCCCGATTCGCAAAGTAAAACAATATTGCTGCTGACTTGGTATGATCTAAATCATAATGGGTTTTAAAATTTTTGAAATACAAGCACGTAACTTTTTTGAAAAGAAAACAAACTTGTTTGCGTTGTTATAAATGGGCTTGCTGGGTCCATCGTATGCCTTGTTTTCCATATGACATAACTGGTTTTTATGTGCATGCTTGGATCGATTGGGTTTGTTATCTGTAGCTTCATTTTTGGGTTGTTGCTTATATTTATATGTGTATGGTAACTTATTGGAGATGATGGATTGTGTGCTCTTAGTTACAATTAAGCTTTATTTGGAACTACTAATCGTTTATTAACTAGTTTTTTTCATGGTTGTGAATTTTTTTCATCTTCAGAACTTCTGCGAGAAAATAAGAGGATGTTGGATAAATCTATAGAGAAATAGCGACATGCATACAATGTTAGTATAATTATACTACTGAGGAGTGAGGGCACATGCATTCTAAGACCCAAACCAAAAAATATGCTTATATGGAGTGCTTCCTATTATATTTATGTTGGAGCAATAAGTGCGTTTTCACATCAGCAATAATGCTGCTGATTCTTTTGTCAATGTTTTTTGTTTTGTTTTGTTTTGGTAGGTGTTTGTAATATGAATAATTATATTTGTTCAAATACTTTACAACCCATTTTACAATAACCAATGTGATAGTGTCACTTCATAGCATATTTTTGATATCAACCAATCATATAATACCCCCAAGTTACTTGTATCTCTTTTGTGCAATGAAAGAATCGGAAGTGATTTCATAAATCAATGGAAGTGCTAGAGTTGTTTTCTTTGGAGGTTGGGCCTTGGTCTTTGTGGTACGCTCTCTGCAGGTCTAAAGTTCAAATCCTCTTGAGTGCATACAATTTATAGGGGCCATCAAACTGGGAGAATTAACCGAGGTGCACCCTCAATACTAGTTGAGGCTTTGTTCTTGGACACTTGGTGCCAATAAAAAATAATACTAACGTTTTTTTTTATTTGAATATAAAATTTTACATAACTGCCCTTTATTGAAAACAGAGTTATAAAAAGATATGTAAAAGGCTAATATGTGTGTTATTACTCCATGTAATATATTTTTTGATAAGTTACTCCATTTAATATATTTAGATATCTAACTTAATATCAAGATTTATGTTGTTCTCAAGCATTACCTTATAGCAGTTGTCTGAAAGATTTCATTCTGCCTCTTGGAACTACTCTTTTTACTATTGTTAGTTTTCCCTTGCAGGCTAATTACATAGCCTCGTTGAATCATAAGGAAACAAGAGTACTTCCTCATGAGTACTTACAGTTGCCTCTGAGAGGGCCTTTATCGAGACCTTAAATGGATCTTGCCGCACTCCCATTGCCGGATATGCTTACAAGGATGAGGATGGCAATTGCATATTTAAAGGGTTTGGTAGCTTCCCCAGATGGAACCCGTGGTATGGACATCTTTTCTCAGTGAGGATATTTTACTCATTTTGTCTCCATTCAAGGAGTAATATTCTTTGACACTGCAATTTCTTTTTTCTCTCTCTCTCTACTGTAGTACTGGAAACATCTAGAAAAGGCCTATATGCTCATGAAGAGATGGTTATGATAGGAAAAGATGCTGTCAAGGAGCTTCTTTCGGGGGCTGGTCCTAGGTTTTTGGGTTAGTAAAGTAGGATAAACCGTTGAGGAAGGAGAGAAAATAAAGTCAAAGGCTTCATGTTTAATTTTGAGTCCTTGGAGCTCATGTTTGTTGTAACTTTCATATTCACTGTATACTAGATAACAAATCAATGCTGATAGTGTTGGACTTTCTTTTCTGATGTGATAATACAGGAAGAAAAAACTTGAAGCAGTATGAACTAGCTAGCTAGCTAGCAATATCAAAATGGTGCAGATGGCAATTTCTGATTGGCCAAGAAGTGTGTAACCAGTTGGAGAGACTGTTTGGGTGCAAAAACTGGAACTTCATGACCCGCACCTCTGATGGTTACAAACATAATCCCATCATACACAACTGTCCAACCGCCAACCTATTCAATCCAACATACATACAAAACATTCCAGTCAAACGTACGTGTTTCTATCTCTGAACATGAGAAAACTCTTTGAAAATAATTTATTTTTTCTGTAAGTAAACAAACAAGAACTAAATTTACCTGCTGATTGCTGTACCAGGGAGTCCAATCTTCAAGAACACGCAATCCAAGCTTTCTCAATGCGTATCTAGTTGAGGTTACCGGTACTCTTCCATCGGTATCTCCACTGCCAAAGGAATAAATACTCTTTGCATTTTAGACTACATATATGTGGTAGTACTGGCCACAAACTAGTAAAAGTTAAGAGAGTTGAATGAATGTATACAACATTTTTGGATTACCTATAAATCCAAATGCGGAGACCCCCATCGACAAGTTTTTTTATTGTGGGAAGAATTGAGGCTGGTGAATCCTCCCAAAACGTGATGTTCTGGCTGTACATAAAATAATTAATACAGATCAACTCATACCTTGCTAGCCAATACATATAGAAATATTATAAGTACCTTCACATGTTCATGATTTTTTTTTTTGGGATATGTTCGTCAAGATATGATATATGCATGGATTTATACAGAATGTACCCGCAATGAACCCATGGATAGGGAATTTTGGTAACATTGGCATGCAATGCTTCTTGAACATCTGGCCTATTAAAATACTCTGTAGTGTATGTTGATGAACAAGGGTCGTAACCTGCCCGTGATCTGATCATCTTGTACCACCCATCCTGTAATGCAATAGAAAATTCTCTAGAAAAATCATATTCTTCTTGTATAACAGTCCTCAAGATCATGTTATCTTGCTTTCTTATATTTTTGTAGCTGTTTGATAGTATTTTTTCTAAAATCATAATGAGTGTACTGTATTGCACGACCAAGTTAAGGATTTGAGAACTTACGAATTTAGAAAAGTGATGGGGAGAGATAGCATGGATCAAAGGGTACTGCTGCCTTGTGATGTTGTTGCTATTGTTTCCAACGCAAGTAGGAGTGTACAAGCTAAACATGTCAATAATATTATAGACTTGGAAGTACTCCTCCAGAGCCTGATCGCAGTCACTGGATGTGTTTTTTTGGCTGAAGTTGCACTTGATCTTAATGTCATGGTACAAGCGATCGGATATCACCGCATGATCCCATGCATAATCGATCATTCCCGTCTGATCTGTTTCGTCGTCTATCGCCGCATTCCCAATCTGCGTTTTACCTCATGATCAGGCACCAGCCGGTGTTTAATTAATTATGCTAGCTAGATATATATTGTACGTACGTGATTATTGATGATACACATGCATGCATCATGCATATTATAATTAATGTTGTCCTTGGAAGTATGCTCACCATGAATCCTTTGAAGTTTATGTAGTCTTGCTTCGATGCTTTCTTATTTCCCTCGAAAACAAGCTCAGAAAGTTGTGGAGCATAATGTCCTGAAACATAAATATACCATGCATATCTATTAAAGATAACCAATATATATATATATATATATATATATATATATATATATATATATATATATATATATATATATACACACACACACACATGTTGCATGATGCATATAATTAAGGTATGCATACATGCCAAAAAGATGATGAAAAATTTATATAAATAACGATGATCGGGATATAACATCAACAATGATAATGACTAAAATATACTATATTTTACATTAAATGAATATTATCTATGATTCCTGTCTGGAGAAGATATTAACTAATTACCTGCATAGCTTTCTCCAGCAATGTAGAATTCATGAGACTTGAACTGTGGGAATCTTCGAAACCAGTTTATTAGGAAAGTATACGAGTCCTTAGCTAACCAAACAAATGAAGAGCATTAATGCATCAGAACAGGAAAAGCAACTTATCATCATCATGAGGATGGGATGTAATTTGGGGAGGATATAAAAATGGTATATATATATATATTAATTACCTGTAACTGTGTCGCCAAGTTCCTTGATATCACTACTAGTATTGGTGTAGGAAAACCCGACTCCAACAGGAGATTCAACAAACAATAAATTGGCAGCTGTAAAAAACACAAGGAAAAATACATACAAGATCAGTAGTATTAATATAATAATTTGTATTATAAGCTGTTAGTTTCAAAGAAAGTTAGCTAGCTGCTCGATACCAACCTGTGTTCCATGAGTATGGGTTGAACTTTAGCTTTGGTTTGCTTCCCTTCTCAGGGAAGAAAGGACCTAGCTCCTCTGCTTCTCCAAACCCTATGGATGAACACCCGGGACCTGAAATTTTATAGATTAATTACGAGAATACATACATACATACATACATACATACATGATTAATACAGATTTTATAGATTAAGTACGAGAATACATACATACATACATGATTAATACAGTTCTTTGAAAATTAACCTGATCGATCATCGATCATAATGTATTGCATCATGTATTTCATAATTTTTCTGTTGATCAGATAGATAGATCATTGACTTATATATAGTCATGTTTTACACACATATATACTAATATCACTACAACAAATTGGTCTTTTTCCCACGAGTGGTTTTGTCGCAATATATGCCAACCATGTTTTGAATTACTCTACTGCCTCCCAATACAGGAAAAAAATTATTTGAACCATTATTCGTAAATTAATTACCACGATCAACTGACCAGCAATTAATGCATGTGAGTTACACGATTCGATTAGCTTTTTCCAAAAGAATATATTGATTTTTTGGGATGAAAAATCTTATCCAGAAAAAGCATTTAATTTTTATAGTGAGGGATTCCAAAAGCATCCCTCGACTGTAATTAATTAAAATTCATAAATACACATACATATAATATATTTATATATATATATAATAATTAATGGTTCGAGGTTTTCCAGGTTTTTTAACACCCTAATCATGATGCATGTATATATGTATATGAAAAATGCTGTTTGTACTTAAAGAAAAATTTTTAAAAAACTTATTTCTCCACATGTCAATTATTAATATGCTGTAAATTATGAAATTTGAAATTTAAAATTTGTATTTAAAAACAAAACTGGCAATTAAATGAGTCTTCACAACTCATATGTATATTCAGTACCTTTTTTTTTTTTTTGTATAGTGTAATATATTTTCCATGTGAAATAGATATATGGTGTATGTGTAGATTTATGGACCTTAGTTAGGCCATCCAAAAGGTTAGGTTTCTAATATCTCAAATATTATGATTTATCGTTATTTTACTAGCCAGAAATTTGACTAAAAGATTAATTAATACTATATATATACATATATATATATAGATATACACACTAGCAGTGGAGCTACGTGCGAGACACGTTTGTCCTGTATTACTATAAAATAAATTGTTCAAAAATATAAATATCTAGTGTACAAGAAAAAAACTCAGGTAAATGAGGATAATATAGCTCATTCAAGTTGCAACCTACAGTTACATGGTGCACTACATGTATTTTTAATGGAAAATACTAGTATGCCGCCTGAGTTTGCCCCCTTATTTTGATTGCTCATGTATTTAAATTTTTTTTTTACTATGATTGAGAAAGAGGCTTTTAATATATTGATGTATTTTTTTTTCTATTTTTTAAAAATATGTAAATATATATTAAAAAAATATGAAAAGAAAAAGAAGAAAAAAATACAAATACAAATTTGTGTTAGGCGGAATGCTTAGCAGTCATTGTTGGGTAGCAGCCTAGTATGACTCATTTTTAATATGCCAAAGACACATTTTCATTGCAAAACTAGCATGCTTATTGTTGTTTCATTCACATTTCTTCACTCCCACAGTTTCCCAGTACTTGAATCAGATGAACCATTTGTCTCTACTTTTATGTTGTGTAATAAAATAATTCATTCCCATTTGCATAGTTAAGCACTCATTTGCTTTCTTTGGTTGTTTGTGTATATGATATACTAATTGAAAGCAATAACACTCTTCTTTCTATCTAAAACCCAATTATGCAAAAATACTTATCTATTCAAAGTTCATTTGGAATGCCATATTAAACTCAAACCTGGGTCACCAATTATGTGTCTGGTTTAGGCTTCATGATATGTATTATTAAATATTTTTGTTTTTGTTTTAATTAATTTTGGATTTCAATGATTCACATTTGTCTGGTTAGCCCAATCAATTTTCCTTTCAGCCTTTAGCTGTGCACAGCCCAGCCCCCATTTCCCTTTCCCTCTCTCTCTCTCTCTCTCAGCCACCGTTGGTTACCAGCAACTCCCTTTCACGCCGGCGACCACTCCCATGGACCCAAGCCACCGTCGAAGCCCCGACAACCCTATTCTCCCCCAACTCCCTTTGCCGAATGGGTCTCACACATTTTCTCCACCATAGCGCCATCGTACGCCATCCCCACGCCATTGCACCACCACCATCGAGCTCCTCTTCCTCTGGCAACCACCCCCATGGACCCAAGCCACCGTTGAAGCCCCCACGGCAGCCCTCGTCTCCCCGCAACTCCCTCTCCCGAATGGGTCTTACACGGTTTCTCCACCATACCGCCGTCGTATGTTGTCCCACACCACCGCACCACCACCATCGAGCTCCCCTTCCTCCGGCGACTACCCCATGCTCTGTTGCAGTGATTTTGTGTGGTGATTTTGTGATTTGTTATGGTGATTTTGTGATATTTTTGTGGTGATTTTGTGATCTGTTGTGGTGATTTTGTGAAGAGTATTGCTATGAGGATGTAGAGAGGGAAGAAAAAGAAAAACGTAAAATAAGAGTACTGTTTATTACTGCTCATACTATTTATTGGGTGATAGACGCTTTAAAGTATAAGGAGATATATATATATATATATATATATATATATATATATATCATGATGGTAGTCCCAATTGCTTGAACGTGGTCTCATCTTCATGATTAAAATAGTACGTGTTCAGGAACATGGTATTCAAAAATATTAATCGTAGCATGCATGCATGCAGGGTAATTTGCCAGCCTAGCTTATATATATAATGAAGATCAACATGCAGGTAGCTAGCTAATACACCTAAATTATAGTCTATGTTTCAACGATTTTGTATACTTTATGTTCTGTAAAGTAAATTAAAGAAGAAACTGATCATCTATATAATATGCTACATATAAATATATATGTGTGTGTGTGTATATATATATATATATATATATATATATATATATAAAATGTCTCCATCGATATTCGGCCATGTGTACTGCTAATATTATTCATGTATTCTGATAATTAAGATGTTTAATTGCTTATTATATTATTTTATGCATTTGTGCTTAATCAAGTAGATTCATGATTCATGATTTGAACATCTCGTTGGAGGCTTCATTTTCTTAGACCATTACTACAGATAAAGACCGATAACCATATGCGTACGCGTGGCCTTATGATGACAGCAACAGAAATTAATTGACGAATGATAATTAATAGTAATGAGCTAATAACGACAACAGGTGATGAAAGAGAGAGCTTGCCTAATCTAAACAATGAGATAACATTAAGAGTTTTTACGTCTATAATAGTACTAGTTATTTTAAAAGTTTAAATGATGGGAAGAGATAAATATTAATAATTTATATTATATATATATATATATATATCCATTTAGCCACAGTATATATATTAGATATATATGTGATGATTATATATCTACAACAAAGAAAAAAAGAAATTAAAAAGGTTTCCATAAATTAAATTAAATTTGAATGAAAACTAATATATATATATATATATATATATATATATATATATACCTCCATTTAGCCAGAGAAGAACAGGTTTTCCTTCTGGTTTATCTGTAGCTTCAAAGAACCAGTAGAAGAGTGCCCTTCCATGAGTTTGATTGACAGTAACATATCCTGCATATTGCTTGAAGTTCACCAAAGGCTGGCCTGGAAGTCTATGCACTCTGTCTGCTTCTTGTTGGGCCAAGCTTTCATCATGAGTATAAGCTGGCTCAGACCTTGCTGAAGTTTTTGTACCTGAACTCATGAAAATTACAAGCAAAAGATAAAGGAAGACATTCAGAGAGAATGGAGAGAAAGCCATTAGGACCACCTCTTTCGGCCTTATCTTCTCTCTCTCTCTCTCTCACAAAATTAACACGTAGAAACAAACACACAACGAACGTACAGACTGTATGGTTTAAATAGGGAAGGATTGGAAGGCACATATATATGTATGGCTGTCAATATCTTTTATATAATACGAAAGATCCATTCCATTCCATACATGATAAATATTCATGATGACTTTATTCCATATAGCCGTGGAAGCATTTCGTTTTGGAAGTATGCTTTTGCCAGTATATATATAGTCGGAATTTTAATTTGAAATTGTTGCTTCTATTAAAAACAAAGGGCCCATTTGATCACTTCTAGAACTTGAAAGTAGTGCCTTTATGCAGAAGGGAGTGATCCTTTTTCTTTTCAATCGACAGCTAGCTTGAGATTTTTTGTTTCATGGAGTACTTATATATCAAATCGAAAGGACGAGATCTGCGGTCTGTCTAGTCAATATATATATATATATATATATATAATGCTTAATTTGCATGGAAATCTTTCAAACACATGCACCAGCTTAATCATGAATGTTATGAATTAATGTACTGATCTGTAGATTATCTGGAAATTAGTTAAACTTCCGTGTCATTGACTCAAGACATGATGTACATATCATCACTAGCACGAAAATAATGATCAACGAGTTCTTTTACTTTTACGCAAGACATGAAATTAATCTCTTAAGTTCTCAGCAAATATTTGGTTTCAGACTTTGAGAAAGTCTGGATGGAAGATTATCTTGCGATAGTGTTGATCTTGCTGAACAGCAAGCTAGGAGTCATATTGTCGATTTATTAATGAAAATTATGAATTTTCATTTTTCAAAAAGAAGTTATAAAATCAGTCCTGTAGTTTTGCATGATTAACTTTTTGCTCCATATATTTTCATTTGATCATTTTGCTCCTTGGGTTTTTACAATTTTATCATTTAGATCCCTCAAATTAACTTGTTGACTTAGCATTCCATGCGTCTAAAGCAAGACCTTAATAACAATTAATATACTCCAAAGCCGGTCTACCCTCCAACTCCACACACTAGCTGATGTGGCAGACTGGGTTTTGAGTAACGGTCGAGACCCCCCGAATTAATTCAATCTGTGAATCCTGTCTCCCCCTTCATTGCGAATCCGTCTCCCCTCATTTCTGTCCTCCCTCTCTGCCCTCCCCCCTCCCTTCTTCTTCTGCCCCTCCATCTGCGAATCCATCTCAGACGCAGAGAAATGCTCGTGTGACCACACCTTTCGAGTCTTACTTTCTCTGAAGCGCAGAAAACCCGTGGATTTCCCCACTTCGATTCTTATCCTTCGTCTTTCTCTGAGAAGTGCAGAAACCCTAAACACAGAACCCCACACCATTTCTCTCTCCCATTTTCGAGTGCTGCATTGTTGTGCCTATTGGTGTGCATCTTCCACTCCACGACAATAAGCTGCTAATCCCTCTTTCATTTTGTGCGAACTTTCTCTGTTGTAGTCGAGTAGTAATTCCATTGTTCATGAGTCTTGCCCGTGCGCATGGATTCTGTGCGTGTAGCATTTTTGTAGTATCATTTTGCATAAGCGGTGAAAATGGTTTGAGGCATCATGTGCTTGATTAAGGCTATCAACCTCTAAAAAATGTCATCCTGAAGCCACCCTAATGCTCTTAATACTCTGTTTGATGATGGAATTTCATAAAGAACTTGTTTGAAGTGTTGGGTTATTGAAGTGGTTATTGAAGTGGTTATTGAAGTGTTGATTTTGCATTATTTAATGGTTTTTGAAGTGTTGGTTTTGCCAGTATTTACTGGTTGTTGAAGTGTATGATACATACATTATTATTTACAAGTCTTTGAAGCATTACCCCCACGACTTTGGGGGTTATTATAAGTGTTACAGCTTGAGATTAAGCTTGGCCTTGCTAATGAAAATGAAGTGATTTTCTATGATTCTGCAAGTATATGGTGGCTCAGAAAACTTGGGTCATTTTTTATCTCCTTGTTTTTCCTTTGATCACTAATCCCAGTTTGTCTAGAATATTGAACTTTTAGTTGTCCTTCAGACATGAAATGAGTTAGGCTAGCTCCCGTATGTTTTCCTTAAATCAACAAAGTTGAGAAGCATGCACCAAAAAACAACTTTAGGCAAAGGTAGCAGCATTGCATTAGGTAGTATATATCCGTGTGATTATTTCGTGGGTGCAAAACCCAATTTGTTGGCCTTTTTTCTTTTAACGAGTTACAGGGGCAAGATTCAAGATTACAAATGTAAGAGGACAATCCATCACAACCAATAACATTTGGGGCAAGTTGGGGCAAGTTGTTGCTTTGCTATTTAGTTTCTTTTTCTTTGTTTGGTTTGGAATAAGGTTTGGACAGTGAAAGAACAACTCCATTAACCTTATTGGATAAGAGTTAGAGAGTGTGTGATGAAAAGTTTAAAATATTTTTACAGTTTGTTGAAGTGTTGGGTTTGGCAATAAGTGGTTATTTAGTGGTTGTTGAATTGTTGGGTTTGGCAATAAGTGATGGCTGCTGTTCTTTTGACAAGGTAAGTTCAATTGCTTTAGCTATGCACCTACCTGGTTTAGCACTTGAATCAGCTTTAGACCTTAGCATTACCTTTACAATCAATTCTATGTTTTCAAATCTCTTCCATATGTACTTCAGATATACCTTTCAAATGTACGTGTTGTTTTCAAATCTTTTTGTATGGAATCTGTTTTCGATGATGATGTATTTGAATATGCTCAATGTTTCATTTAGATCACCTATGGCCTCGAGTCAATCATCATGCGTTGATGATGAGTTACAAATGGAAGCACCAACTTGTTGGTGTGGCTTGAAAGTCCCATTAAAGACCTTTCATACTAGCAAAAATCCTGAAAGGAAATTTTACGCCTGCCCGAAGTATAACACAGTAAACTATATTTTTTTATCATAATTTTGTGTTACTTTTTCTCTTTGTCATATTTTATGTTAGCCGAATTGACAATTTGTATGCAGGGAGAAGCAAGGTGTCAATTCTTTATATGGGCAGATATACTTGCACTAGTAGAGGAGAAAATTCACACAAGAGAGAATGCAGCGCGGAAAAGGGAGGATGATTTATTCTTGCGCAAGTATGAAGTTCAGAAAACGAAAGATAAACTAGTTGACAAACAATGTGTCCTTTACAAGCAAGAGGAGAAAATTGAAAAGTAGTTCGTAGAGAATAGATGTGCACGGATATTATTATGTACTTATTGGGTGTTATCAATTGTAATAATTTTTGGTTGGCTTCGACCATAAATGTATTTTGAACAAGTTCGGATTAACTTATGTTAATAGTACCTGGTTGTATTAATGAATCCCATGTAGTATTATTTCAAGTATGATCCTTATTTATTCACAGGCTTACTCAAAGTTCACACAAACACTCACAAGTGGTCACCACCCACTATTGTAAAGAAACAAGTGGTCACCACCCACTAATGTAAACAATTTTCAAACCTTCCAAGATAACAATGTATGCATGGCTAGAACAAATAACATGTATGCATGGCTGGAACAAATAACATATATGAATCCCATGTATTATCATACTTTCCTACGATAAAAAAAATAAAAAAACATCACAATCTTCCAACATCGATAAAAATACATGGCAACACCCAAAATATCAAAATACGTCATAGTCTCTCAAATTGCACATAAACCATCATAGTCTCCCAAACATTACACATAAAAACTGCTTTTCCTCCCAAAATACATAATAGTCTCCCAACCTACACATTAAACATTACAAAGACCAAACTACAATCTTGGATATTACAGTGTCCCAAAATACATCAGTCTTCTTGGAGCATCTACTCATTGTCAGGTGGCGTTGGTTGTGCGACAGTACTGCATTGTGTTAGAACAACAAAATCATTCTTGTCTGCACTGGATATCTTAATAAATTTAAGATACCAAAAAAATAATCATTAGAAATTGCTTATCAACTAAGTGGGAAGCAATATAGAATTTATACGCATAAAAATGTATTACCTGACCACTTTTTGGAGCTTCCGATACCTCACATTGCTCGGATGTATCATCAAATATTTTCCGGCGTGTCTAAATAAATTTCAGATACAGAAATACACATCCATTAGAAAGAAATATGCATGCAATAGGAAGAAATAGGACGTAGTTAATATCAATAAAAATTTATTACCTGTTTCTTCTTTCGCCTAGTCACAGCCTTCTCCACAGGTGGAACCTTCCTTTTTGTTGGCGGCCTCCCTTTCCCTCGGACAACATGTGGGCTTAATAAGAAAGGAAAATACCTGGTTCATTTGTTGAACATGGCCTGAACTCTCCTCATTAGTCGACAGAGAGTACATGAACGTTGTTGGAAAATGTGGCATTGGTGGGGGCTGCAATCATGCACGGTGTTAGAACGGGTAACAACGCACACATACAAAAAAAAAATTTAAGAAAGGAATATACCTGGTTCGTTTGTTGAACATGGCCCGAACTCTCCGCATTAGTCGACGGCGGGTACATAAAAGTTGTTGGAAAATGTGGCATTAGTGGGAGCTGCAATCATGCACGGTGTTAGAACGGGTAACAATGCACACATACAAAAAATACAAAATTAAGAAAGGAATGTATCTAGTTCGTTTGTTGAACATGGCCCGAACTCTCCGCATTAGTCGACAGAGGGTACATGAACATTGTTGGATACGGTGTCATTGGTGGGGGTTGCAATCATGCACGGTGTTAGAACGTGTAACAATGTAGTTCAGGAAAAAAATTTACAGTTCACACATTTCTTAACCTGGCTACCCCATGTGTATGTATATGAATTCGGATATGCATTTGGATGCATCATAAATGGCGGATAGTAAGCATTTCTTGGACAGAGAGAGACCTACAATACACAAATAAAAATACATTAACTAGTTGGAATTGAGACACCTTCCTTTTATGAATGACCAATGTATCATACCTGAGTCGGTGGAATTGGTGTAGAAGGCCTGGGTGGCCTTTTATCTTCCTCTTTGTCCATCATGCTATTTCAACTGAGTTTTTAAATCGACATTACAAGAAAAACAAAATTAATCCAACATTAGTTATCATAATATTGAATCGATCAAGATTGAAAGCAAAAATGAAGAACTTGAAAAGCTTTGAAAATAATATCATTTCCTGAATTCAGTCTTTGTGATATAAAGTATTGCAAAGGACTTCAAATGTTCCCAATATCTTAGTTCACTATTTCATGCTTCTATAATCTATCATCCATTTGTGGGTCCATGATAAGAAGTGAATCCTAATTCCCACCCTTCCTGGCAAGTAAGTATCTAGTTAAGCTTTCCTTCGTTAGTTTGATGAAAACCTAGGTTCAAACACAACTAATGCTATGTGGGTTTAAGCTTTCCTTCTGCACGGTATCTTTGTGCAGGCGTAGACCCCTTATTCTTTTACTTAAATACTTCTCAAAGTTTCTAAAAAGAAGTTACACAGGAAGAAACAAACACCACAACTATGATTTGTACTGACCCAAAAAAAATACGAAAATAAAACTGACACCACAACATAACTCCCAAGATATTTATTGTCATTTGGATATTTTCTTCGCCATTCCCAGTCTTACAGGAATGCTATGTTTTACACGGTCTAGCCTCCAACTCCTCAGGTTTAAAGCAGTAAAATGGGAATGAATCAGGTCAAGGGTTTTTAAACCAGTAAGACTGGAAATCAGATCAAGGGTCATCGTCTAAACAACACCCAAAGAATTAATAACACAAACTACTTTCAGATATAACAGGATTATCAAACTCGAAAGCAGTAAATCGCGAAAAAGGGTGACCTCGTGGGAACAGCACAACGCAGATGATGGAAGGCGGACGGCTGACGGGAAGCTGCATGCGGACGACGGCAGACAGCAAGCGGAGAAGAGCGGCAAGATGCAGGAACCGAGCGGGAGGAGCAGGGGGGAGATGGAGGGAGAGAAATTCGAAATGGAGCATTTGGGGGAAAAAGTCGGATTGGGCTTTTAGTAAAACGCATGCGTTTTACTGTAGAATTAAAAAAAAAATTACACATCGGCAGTGTGTGGTGTTTGTTACTATAGCGGCTTAAGTGTAGAAGAACTCCCTTAATAAAGGTACGTACTAATGATACACCTACCATTTATTCACATTAACTATTTTACAATCAACTAATACATGCAGTCATACCACTTTATTAAAAATGAATTTTAGTTTTACAAAATTGTTCTTTATTTTATATAGAAATGTAAAGTTGTAGGCCAGAAGATCACAGATGGTAACTTTTCAAGGGATTATTGTGAGGGTTGGCAGGAGACTGGATAACTGGAAAACAAGAGTTCTCTCACAAGCTGGGAAAGAAATTCTCATCAAGACTATTATCCAAGCTATACCAATTTATGATATGAGTGCCTTTTTACTACTGAAGGCTTTGTGTAAGAATTTGAACACCATGATATCTAATTCTTGGTGGGGGCATCAAGAAAACTCTTCAAAAATTCGTTGGAAGAGTCATAATAATATGAGCTGTAGGAAGACAAAGGGAGGTCTTGGTTTTAGGAACTTGAAGAGTTTTAATCTAGCCCTTTTGGCTAAGTAAGCATAGGGAATGCTTAAAAACCTAACTTCACTTTCAACAAGGATTTTGAGGCCAAATATTATCCTAGTACTTCTATCTTGTAGGCTAGTTTGGGGTCTAAACCTTCGTTTACTTGGAGAAGTATCAGAAATGTTACCAATCTGTTGAGTGGGAGACTTATGTGGCGTGTTGGTGATGGGAAGCATATTCATATATGGAAAGTGTTAGATGACATGGTTGTAATAAGTGTAACTTGTGAGGGTATAATCGTCAAGTGAATGTAGTATATATGTTGTTGTACATCAATGAATGAAAGTAAGAAGAATAGTTTCCCTCCATAAACTTGTACATGGTATCAGAGATCACGGTTGTCGGATGGTGGTAAGTGGTGGACAGAGGTTCACGCCGAAATCGAGCTCACTGTGGTCTGAACTCGTTGGAGTGTTTTCGATGTCGTATCTAACGTTTGTTATCAGATCTAAGCCCACCAGTGTTTGCAGCTGCCGGATTTGAGTTTGCTGATGTCCCCATAGGTGTTTGAAGTGGCTTCTCCTCCGTCGTCGGTGGCCCCATAGGTGTTTGAAGTGTTTCCAGGGAGTTTTCGGTGTCTTCTTCGGTATTAGACACCAGGGGTGAGTTCCCCGTCGTCGTCTGTGCATATCGGTGTGTTCCCCGTCGTCAGCAGCCGGGGAAAGTGCTACCTAACGCCGGCAAGCAGCGAAGAAAAGTAGTGTTTGGTTGCGGGGATAACCAATCTCATCCTCAAGTACGGATAACCCCAACTTGGAGTAAAATCCTGTCCCTAATCTGGAGTAACACCTGTTTGGTAACGAGGATAAGGTAATTCCCATACCACTTATTCTCGTTTAGGATAACCTAATACAGTTTTGGGTTTAAGTTGAAATCGGTTCTGGCCGATACCCAATACAAATCGATACCGGCCGATACAAGCCCGGTTTTGTCCGATACATCCCTTTCCTTGTGAAGCATGTCAAATTAGTAAACATCATCGTGTGTCTTTTGCACCTCGAGTTGATAAACGAGCATCGAGTCCTTTTGAATTGGTTCACTCTGATATATAGGGACCAATCAACATTAAATCAAATAGGTTTCAGTATTTTGTCACATTTATTGATGACTACTCTCGTGTGACATGGGTGTTTCTGATGAAGGCAAGATCTGAACTTCTTTCCATATTCAAAGTGTTTTGGAAAGAAATTAAAACCCAATTTAACAAAAGGGTTCAAGTTTTGCGTTCTGATAATCTAAAGAATATCAATCTAGTGAGTTTGCTACATACATAAGTAACAAAGGAATTGTTCATCAAATTTCATGTTCTTATACACCCCAACAGAATGGGATGGTTGAACGCAAAAATTGTCATTTGTTAGATGTAACCCAAGCATTTTTACTGCACATGCATGTTCCTAAACGATTTTGGAGTGATGGTGTTCTTACTGCTTGTAACCTTATTAATTGTATGCCTTCATCAGTTCTCGATGGTTCCTTTCCTTTTTCCATCTTGTTTCCTTCATCACCACCATTTACTCTTCATCCAAAACTCTTTGGGTGTGTTTGCTATGTTCATAACCTTGGCCCAGGTTTTGATAAGCTTGACTCACATTCTACGAAGTGTTTTTTTGTTGGTTATTCTCGAATTCTTTGAGGATCACACTCAAAGAAGGTAACATCAGCACTCGACCCAACCCTCCTCCATGCCTCCCCCAGTTCCTTTACAGGTTTATTCGCGTCGCTTGCGGTCGCCTACTTCTATGCCTTCACCAACCGTGTCTCCATCTTCAGATCCTGAGTTACCTAGTATTTTAGACTTTCCACCTATTTCTCTCTACAAAGGTACTTGATCTTGTGTTACTCAACATCCAATTAGTCAATTTGTCTCACATCGTGCCTTATCTCCTTCATTCTCATGTTTTACTTCTCAGCTTTCAAAACTTTATGTTCTTAAGATAGTTTAGGATGCTTTATCTGATTCGGGATCGAGAACAACTATGAAAAATGAAATGGATGCTCTTTACCATATGGGACATGAGATATTGTTCCACTACCACCTGGTAAGCAACTTGTTGGCTGTAAATGAATATATACAATCAAATTTTATCTTGATGGTTTGGTGGAACGTTTGAAAGTCTGCTTAGTTGCTAAGGGTTACACTCAAACATATGGCATTGATTACGAGGAGACTTTCTCCCCCGTTGCCAAAATCTCTTCTGTTCGAGTGTTGATCTCTCTTGCTGCTAATCTAGATTGGCCCTTATTTCAGCTGAATGTTAAGAATGCATTTTTACATGGCGACTTGCATGAAAAAGTTTATATGGAGCAATTTTTTGCTCAGGGGGAGTATCGAGGTACTGTATGCAAGTTAAAAAATGCATTATATGGTTTGAAACAATCTCCTCGAGCATGGTTTGGGAAGTTTTCTAATGTTGTATTGGCATTTAGTCTTCATAGATGCCAAACAAACCATTCAGTATTTCACCTATATAGTGATGCAGGTCACATTTTGTTGGTTGTATATGTGGACGACATTGTAATTACTAAGAGTGACTTTGCTGGAATTGCTAGGCTGAAACAATGTTTACATGATCAATTTCAGACAAAAGACTTGGGCAAGCTTAGATATTTCCTTGTAATTGAAGTCAGTAGATCTAAAGAGGGTGTCAACCTATCTCAGAGGAAATATGTACTTGACCTTCAAGAAGAAACCGGCATGTTGGGTGCACGACCTATTGACCCAAATCGTAAATTCTTGAAAGAGGAAGGGGAGTTGTTTGGAGACCCATGTAGGTATCAAAGACTTGTTGGGAAATTGAATTATCTCACTATCACTTGACCGAACATCTCTTATGTAGTGAGTATACTGAGTCAATTTTTACAAACGCCTAGAGTCTCACATTGGAATGCTGTAATTCATATTCTTCGTTATCTTAAGCGAGCCCCTGATCTTGGATTACTATATCGATCAAATGGACATCTTAGGGTTGAAGCCTTTTCAGATGTTGATTGGGCAGGATCTCCTTTAGATAGAAGATCTACTACTGGATATTGTACCTTTGTGGGAGGTAACTTGGTTACATGGAAGAGTAAGAAACAAGCAGTAGTAGCTCGGTCTAGCGCAGAAGCTGAATACAGGGCAATGGCTCACACTACTAGTGAGCTGACATGGTTGCAACACTTCTTTAAAGAGATTGGGTTTCCAGCTCATATCCCTCTCCAGTTATTTTGTGATAATCAAGCCGCAGTGCTTATTACCTATAATCCCTCGTTCTATGAGAGGACTAAACATATAGAGATTAATTGTCACTTCATTCGAGATAAGATATTAAGTGGTGACATTTCTACACCTTTTGTGAAGTCTGCCGATCAACTCGCAAATATGTTTACTAACTCTTTGTGTTGGAGTCAGTTGAAACTTATTTGTTTCAAGCTGGGCTTATATGATATATATGCTCCAGCTTGTGTGGGTGTGTTAGATGACATGGTTGTAATAAGTGTAACTTGTGAGGGTATAATCATCGAGTGTATGTAGTATATATGTTGTTGTACATCAATGAATGAAAGGAAGAAGAATAGTTTCCCTCCATAAACTTGTACAGAAAGAAAAATGGATATCAAGGAAGAGTTCGTGCAAAATTCAGTCTCGAGTTAAAATACTTTCGACAGATGCAGTATAAGTTGTAGATCTCATAGATAAAAAGGAAGGTTGGTGGAATATACAACTGTAAAAAGATGTGTTCATTGTAGAAGATATCTTGTAAATTTTGAAACTACCTATAAGTTTAACGCAGTGTGAGGACAAATTGATTTGGAGAGGCACTTCCAATGGTTGATTCACAGTCAAGAGTACCTATCATCTGCAAAAACGTATAGCTTTTAACATGCCACAAAGGGGAGTCTTCAGTTCAAGGCACATATGGTACACTTTGAAAACAAATTTGGATGATGAATGCACCCAATGCAGTTAAAGTTTTCATGTGGTGAGCCAGCACAAAGGTCTTACCTACCAAATTGAATTTGTACAGAAGATGAATTCTTATAAATCCTTTGTGTTTGATTTGTCTGAAAGAAAATGAAACTCCAGATCATAGTTTTTAGACACGTCCTTCATAAAAAAATGTTTTGTTACTGGGTAGTAGAGTATTGCAGAAGGCTTCAATAACAAAGGATGATTTATATTTGAGAAGCTGATTACGAGGATGGGCCCAAAAGATTTGGAGTTGTTTGCAGTGATAGCTAGATCTCTATTGCATAGAAGAAACAAACTGATATATGAAGGGAGATTCTTACGTCCATCTTCTCTCTATGGTCATGTTTTACAAGTGGTAGATGATTTCTAGGAAGCTAGTAAGACGACAAGGGTGTCACTTCACTCTTTACAACATGTAGTTTTGCAATGGGAAACTCTACAACAAATTGGCTTAAAGTGAATTAGGATGTACCTGTAAAATCAGATTGCAATAAGATTGGTATTGGAGTAGTGATCCGAGACAATGCAGAAACTATTCTAGCAAGTTTGATGAAGCCATTATTCTTTTTTGTTTTGAATCCACGGTAGGCGAAGCTAGAGGTCTTGTAGCTGTTGCTCTATTTTGTAAAGAACTTGGCCTACAATGCTTGCTCTTTGAAGGAGACTCTAGCCAAGTAGTAAATCATGCAGTACTTACTCAGGGTCAAAATGATGGTAGACTTGGTAGTCTCGCGGAAAGTACTTTATACTAATTGTTGGGAAATTCAGTATGTTAAAAGGGAAGCAAATGATATGGCTCATATACTAGCAAAAGAAGTTATTCTTCTTAGCTCCGACATTATTGATATTAATACTATCACACCATGTATTCAATCTCTTGTACTCGCTGAAGGCCAATGTTCATTTTAATGTAATGCAAGTTTTTTTAGCTTAAAAAAATTTATAGATTTATAAAATAGTTGTAAGTTTCTCATTTTCCTACTTATAAAAATATCACCTGTTTTTTTTTTTTAAATGCATATATATGCATAAAAATACGAACAAATAAAATAGAACCAAAGAAGTAGAGACTTTTAACTTACTTCCACATTTGGTCGAATAAAATACATGTTATGGTGGACTTCTCATTTTTAAAGAGCTTATGTCCATATCAAAGCACCTTATAGATCTTATTTTAGTTTCTATCCAAGCGCTTAACCAAAGCCACTCATATGCTTCCTCCCCAAAGTGCTAAAGAAGATTTTGCATCTAGTTGATTACAAGTTATATAGATAGGATGTAAATATATGGTTTGCATAGTATTTTAAACCTCACTTAGCTCCTCCAAATGTGAAATATCTTTGTATTAACCAACTTAAGTTGCTAAACAAGAATTAAGGGATGCAGTGTCTTTTGGGATGCTCGTTGTTTAAACAATTTTACGGCAGGGTTGGAGGGTACACTAGTATGATAGAATAGCCCATGATGATGCTTTGGCATTTGATACAGTGCTCACATGCTCATCCATGGACTAAATGATAAATAAAATATATAAAATATAAATAATGAGAGAGACACAGAGATTTACATAATTTGGCATAAAGGTCAATGTCCATAGATTTTTTAGGGTGAAATCCATTATGTTTGGTAATTTTCAAGTCTTTTATGGCCTCACTTTGATCTCAATACAATAGAGAAAACATGGTTTAGAAAAGGTTGAAGAAAATGTCATTTCTGTGGAAATTTTGAGAGAGAGAGGGAAGGTCACAAGAGTGTGTAGAAGATGGTCCACGTTTGTAAAGGAGCATTTGTAAAGGAGTGCTTGTATAAGAGTGCATTATTAGTGCTTGGCAAAGAGCGTTATATATCCGAAAATGTGCAATTTATTGGAGATTGTTCACAATTATGGGTTAATTGTTGCGAATTATCCTGCTTGTGTATTCTCTTGTTCCACTCGCTAGTTTTGGTGCTTTACCTTAAATGGATGACGACTTATCTGTATGCTTCCAAGTCCTCCAAGGAAAAGTAGGTTGGTACATGAAAATATGGTTAGTTGTAAATCATCTCAATGCATGTGTTTGAAGTTTGAGTGTGAGACTTTTATGAACATAGACCATTTATTGTATGCAACGTGTATAGCCATGCATGCAGAGGGAGAATGTACACTGGTTAACATCCTTATTCTCCGCAGTTGTTTCCTGCCAATGATCTTGGCTTGGTAGCCATGCCACCCTTTATACAAAATAGGGTGAGAGGTGGCGGTACTTGTAGTGCCTGCCATCTCAGTGGGCGAACCGCAGATTGGACAAGAGGCTTGTCGTGGTGGGAAAGGCTAGTCTCAAGTCCCATGCATGGAGTGAAGTGTATGTAGCGGGTTTGGATCTGGGTGAGGTTCTACCATGGCCGAGAGTTATGCTTGGGTTTCCAGTTGCACAGACTCGGCGGTACACCAGGGGTTGGGGAGCTCATGCTTGTCGTGGACTTGGAATCGACGGGCAAGTGCCTGCCATGGGGGTTGAGACAGGGATAATTAGAGCTCGCCTGTCAATGTCAATGAGTTGGTGGGTTAGAAGTTTACTTGGTGCTAGATGTTGTGACTTGGTGATTATGGCATGCTCTCGCCCTACTGGGTGAGCAACCGTGCGTAATGACAGGGAGCGTGGGCAAGATTGGTCACTATTCCTAAACTATTGCTCGTCGAGGTGTACCGATCGTGGCGTGCTCAAAGTCCGCCACTTTTCTAAGCAAGCAAGCACATGCTCACCATGGTGCTAAGACAGAATGACTTTGAAGCTTGCCCGTGGTGACACGCTTGGTAGCCACTCTATTGCTAAAGGTCGTAGGTGAGTCTAAAGCCCACTTGTGAGGTGGGTTTGGAGTGAGAAATCTCTCTGACTTCTCAGTGATGGGTGGATTATGCGCCCTCCAGTGATGAGAGTAGTCCCATGGCCGCCAGCTAAGTTTGAGGGTTGTCCCGGCAGGGCTCATGCCCACTTGTGTCCTTTGCATTCCAATGGCAGGTTACATGCTCACCCCTTGTGTTATCTAGTTGGCAAGTTAAATATTTGTAAACTCCTGAAATTTCATGTCAAGCATTGAAGAGCCAGCACGTGAGACCTTTTTAAGTCCATTGATTCAGTCAACCAAGATACTAGCCCAAGTTAGTTTACATAACAATTGACATAGCAAATAATCTGAAAGCTTAGATGTTTTTGGTATATTATAGTTGCTTTTGTATATCATATTAGTTTCAAATGTGGTTCGCCATTGTTTGTTTCGTCGTTGTGGTGTAGTTCTCAAAATGGTAAGTTGATGCTTTGGTATTTTTTTTAAACAATGTTTTGGTTCAACCTATCTATTGTTTATTTGCTCTTTCTACTACTCTGTCAAATTAACAATTATTATAGATAAGTGACAAGACTATTAAAAACTTTGGAATTTCTCTAATTCATTATTTTGTTAACTTTTATTGTTTCTCCTCATTCATTCTCAACATTAATGGCTCAGTGGGTGGTGGTTTTCTATGGAGGCACTTGGCCAGATGGTGAAGGCTGTTGTGGGTGGTGGTTTTTTTCCTGGAATTCCTATGGGTAATGGTACTAATGGCTCTATCATAATCTCACATATTTTCTTTGCAGATGATACTCTCCTTTTTTGTGAAGCGGATCGTGGCCATATTCAAAATTTACGAGCACTTTTGTTATGTTTTGAAGTCGTGTCGGGGCTTAAGTGAACCTTGATAAGTCCGAGATGGTTGCAGTGGGTGTGGTGCCTAGTATCAATAGCCTGGTGAACCTTCTAGATTGTAAAATGCCATCATTGCCTATGAAATATTTGGGCCTCCCGTTGGGGGGCGACCTTTAAGGCTAGAACTATTTGAGATGGGGTTATGGAGAAAGTAGAGAAAATGTTGGTTGGTTGGAAACGATTATATTTATCGAAAGGGGGTTGACTGTAATTAAGAGCACGTTAACTGACCTCCCCACTTATTTCTTATCTCTATTTCCTTTGCATGCAGGGGTGGGGAATAAGATTGAGAAATTATTCCTGGCTTTTTTGTGAGGGAGGGGGGGGGGGAGGGGGAATGGGGGAGGAACCAAAAATCCATCTTGTTAAGTGGAAGAAAGTTTGTTCTCCAATTTCGAATGGTGGCTTGGGAGTGTGCAACTTAAGGAATTTCAATAAAATTTTATTGGGAAAATGGTTATGGAGGTACCACTTGGATGGGGATTCACTGTGGAAGGAAATTATAGACTTTAGACATGGAAGTGTTTGGGGACCTGGTGCTCCAACAAAGTGAGGGGGGGGGGGGGGGTATGGAGTGAGCTTATCGAAATTTCTTAGGAGGGGATGACAGAGTTTTGAAAATTATATCCATTTTGTGGCTGGTGAGGGCACTCGAATTAGGTTTTGGCATGATGTTTGGTGTGGAGATTGCGCTCTTGATAGGGCTTTTCAGATCTCTATCGTATTGTAGCCAACAAGGAGGCTTTTGTGGCTGATCTATGGGTATTTTCTCATGGTTCTCATAAGTGGAATGTCCTTTTTTATATGGATATTCATGATTAGGAATTGCATACTGTTTCAGAATTTTTTAGGTTGATATACTCCTTGAGAAACAGTACGGCACAGGGGATAGGATGCAGTGGAGGTCCAAAGGCAACAGAAGGTGTACAGTTAGGGAGTATTACAAAATATTGGTATCACAAAGTCATGTTCCATTCCCTTGGAAGAATATTTGGAGGTCCCGTGTGCCTTCTAAGGTAACTTTCTTTGTATGGACAGCTGCTCTTGGGAAGATTTTGACCATGGACAACTTGAGGAAGAGGAAACTCATTGTGATGGATTGGTGCTACTTATGTAAAAAGCAAGGAGAATCGGTGGATAACTTATTAGTGCATTGTGAGGTGACATGGGTGCTGTGGGATGAGATCTTTAGAAGAGTTGGCGTCGCTTGGGTAATACCATTCAGGGTGGTTGATTTACTAGCTTGCTGGAAGGAGATTCAAGGCTATCCTCAATTGGCGGCAGTGTGAAAGATGATTCCGTTGTGCATTATGTGGTATATTTGGGTGGAAATGAATGAAATGTGCTTTGAAGAAAGGGAACGCACGATGGCGGAGCTTCAGAATTTTTTTTATACACACACCATTGATTTGGTTTTCAGCTATTGTACTTAATGGAAATAATGCTCATGACTTCTTGTCCTTAATCTATCATTTCTAGAATGTATTTATGTGTTTTTCTGTATATTCTTTGTATGCAGGGGCTATTATGCCTATTTCATTTGTACTAATAAAATTTACCTTTTACTTATAAAAAAAAATCTCAACATTAATGGCTTTCTAGTTTTGTAATGAATTTAGAATGATTGAAAATTTGATAATTATGTAGTAGTGACTATGGTATTGTTTAAGAAAAGCATAAGAATCGTATTCACCATGTCTTGGATATCATTTGTAAGGATTAATTTTAGTTGAAAATACTACATGCTTATGAATGTACCATGACCAGGAAAAAAAATATATATATATAAATATAAATATTTTTTTTTCTCTCTTATCCAAGAGTATTTGCGGCGAGGTATATTGGCTGCAGATAATATATATATATATTGCCATGAACAGTCATTTACAACGAAAAGCTTTTGTTGGAGATACCCCGATTACTAACGACATTATATTCATTGAAAATAGAATAACTAATACCTGGTTAATAAAATGACTATTACCAATGGAAAGATTTTAGTTGGGGTCGAGCTTTGCCCATGTAGTACTTTCGATGATCGATCAACGAAAAAAAATTGTTGCAATTAGATATTTGTAATAAGAAATTGACTATTACCAATGAGACTTTAGTTACAAAAGAGCAAACTTGTTGTAGACTAGGCTTGGAATATAATGGGCTGGTAGACTAGGCTTGGGATTTGTTTGGGCTTGCTCATTATTTGGAAAATTAAAAGATGATGAGGTTATTACTGCTTGGGAAAGCTGGTTACATATGGTTTCAAACATGAACATGCCTAGTCACACCGGTCAAGGTCATCAAGTATGTTGTGGCATGTTAATGTTTGCAAGCAACACTCTCATAGAATTGGATCCATGGATTAATAAGCCATGAGTAGTGAGGGAGCACTTGAGGGAATTGGAGATAGTGATATGAGTAGCATGACAATTGCATATTAGTTTGATTCTAAAAATGTTCGGATGGTGAGTGTAGAGATGGTGATTGTAATGAGATTCCTTTTAAGGGTAGTCGAAGTCCAAGGATGTTGCAAGGTTTACAGGTTTGTGATGAGAGATTATATTAAACTATTTAAAATAAAGAAGGAGAAGTTGAAGACAATATTTAAGTCAGTTGGATGTTTTAGTTTAATTACTGACACATAGATGTCAATTCAAAACTTTATGTCTTACTGCACACTTTATTGATTGTGAATGGTAATTGCACAAAAAGAATGATAAAATTTTGCATAATTCCTAATCACAAAAGAGACTATTGAAAAACATTTAGATTCATGTCTACACAAATAGAGTATTGACAACACAATGCTTCTTTAAACAATGTTGACATTGAGTATTTGAAAAAATTTGCAAGAGGTCATTTATTGAGAGGAAAATATATCACATGAGGTGTTGCACCCATATTGTGAACCTTTTTGTGAATGGTGGGACGAAAGATTGTGATGATTTAATCATAAGGGTGTGCAATGTGGTCATGTATGTTAGGTCTTTTCTAGCAAGAATCGAAAAATTCAAAGTGTATAGAGGAGAAATCAGCTGATTGAAATTGGTATGTTTTGAAATTTTCACTAGATAAAACTCGATTTATTTTATGTTGGAAAAAAAAAATCAAAAGTCAGTTTTATGATTGGAGAAGTATGTTGATTATTTTCTTTGTTATTGTCATAATGTGAACTTGAGCGTTTTGGACTTTAGTTATTGGAAAAGGATTAGAGTATTAGTAAAGTTTTCAAAGATTTTTTTATGCTATTGTAAGACTTTCTAACTTTTTGTATGTCACATCCAATGCTTCTTTTAAGGAGCTTTGTGATATCTAATCGCATTTATGAAAAAATTGAGTCAAAGTGATGATTTGGTGTTGAGATGTATGGCAAGCAATATGAAAAAAAAAGTATGATAAACATTGGGGATCAATTGAAAAGATTATTTTTATGATATCATTAATGTTGTTATTAATCCAAGATGTAAATCTATTCTTTTGCATTTTTGGACTTAAAAAAAAAAAAATACATGGTAGTAATTTGATACAAGAAATGATAGCAAAGTTGAAACAACTAATGGTGGACATGTGCGAGGAGTATACTGCCATGTATTGGGATTCAAGTGGAGTTATTCCCTATTCAAAACCTCGTTCTTCACTTGATCCTAGTGTTGATTCAGATTATCAACTTAGTTTTTAGGTTGAGTATGAGAAAGAAATTGTTGAATCTAGTTTGGGGAACAAATCAAAGCTTGATCAATACTAATAAGATAGTTGTGAGGCAAGAGCTCCAAATTTTAATAATTTAGATTAGTGAAAGAGCATTGAACTAAAGTATCATATTTTGGCCAGAGTTGCACATGATGTGACGATCATTCTTGTTTTCATTGTTTCATTCAAGTTAGCCTTCTATACAAAAGGTCGTGTGCTTGACCTTCATAGTTCATTGTGTTCAAGAATAACTGATGTACTCATTTGTATGCAAAATTATTTGAGAGATCTAATACTCATTGATCTTTGTGTTTCTTGGATAATGTTGAAAGTTTTGAAATAGAATTGTATAACGATTTTATTTCTTATTTATATATATATACTAATCTTTTTTGTAGTGTTTGTTATTTTATCATTTAATAATCATCATGTATCGTTTTTAGAGTTGAGCTTCTGAAGTGTATTGCATGTATAGCTAGCCTGCGTGGCGGTATGACTCCCATCTCATGCTCTCTGTGTCTGTCATCATTTTGAGCACTTTCCCCACTACTTTTGAGTTTTTTTTTTGCCCTGATTGTGATAACTATATATAGATAAGACCTTTGATCTTACTATTAATGTTGGCATATTTTCTGGTTTGTGATGATATCTTTACAAAGAAGGGGATACATTAATGCTCTTACTTCTGGTTGTGTGGATTTACTTCTATTGTTTGTAGTACTGTTGGTTGGTGGCTCGTTTTTTAGTACTAGCATTGTCTGTGGTTGTGTATGGGTCCCTTGTCCCCTAGCATAAATGGATGTAGTACTCTCTTTAATCTTTATTGATGACAAACTTATGGCTAGTTTTTAGTGTAGCATTATGGTGTTGGTGCTGGAAAAGGTTATACGTTTGGCCTAGTATTGTTGTGGAAGTGTTAGCCTGCTGTGCTGGTGGTGGAAATGGTTCCATTTATACCAGCTCTTTCTAATTAATACTGGTTGCTAGCTGCACTGTTGGTCTTCCTGCTGTGCAAATTACTGTACTAGTTTTATTTGTTACATGCTGTCTTTTCCTAATATTAACGCTAGCTTCTTGGTTCAGCTGTTTAGGGATACTCTGTCTGGGATTCGAATAACTACAAGATGATATTGACACATCAATCTTATTTGGGTGTATTTTGAATTTTTAGTGTTGGATCTTAAAGTTTCCGCACAAGATCTCTTACTTTTCATCTTAAAGACATAAGCATGGGCCAGTAGAGCCACAAGCTGCTCCATGGAACCCACAGATATATCAATCCTTCTTGTTTTTAATGATATATACTAACTAAACAAGGTACGTAACTACCGTATAGTTCTGTAGCCATTGAAAATGGAATACACAACCAACCGTGTAAAGATGCGAGGTAATTAATACTTGTCATCACATGGATGGATTTTTAACAAATTTATATATAATACAGATATAAATGTTGAAAAAAGACTTGCACTATCAACATAAAATATTTTTATATCCACAATAGAAAATCCGGATCCAACCCAAAATTTATTGTGATCGGTTGGGTTGGCGCGCTTAGCCTAGTCGGCCGGGTTGGGTTGGGTTGGGCTGGGCGCAAACTCGACTAGGACAGGTCGGGTTGGATGCGGCCTATTCCTAAGGATTGAATAATTGTAGTTACTTTTCTTTTACAAGTAGTTGTTTATGAAATGACCAAGATTAGGAATAGGCATGCAACAGATGATGATGCCATGTTTGAGATATTGAGTTTTTAATTTCATGGAAATCATCTGATCAATCAGAATGCATGGTTTCGCCTTCTTTGCATCCCTGATGGCAAGACCAAATATTACCTTCTGCGCTCAGTCATATCCATGCAGTCTGTCAAAACGTTAAGGTGAAAGTCCTCATGCATGGTTAGTTTCTGTTCATGACTGCTACAATCTTTAGGGGAAAACTACATAATATTAGGCTTCGTTTAGTTTCTTAATTCATCTCAACTCATCATTATAACTTTTTCAATTTCTAATATAAAATATAATAAACAATTTAATTTTTTCAAATCTTAAAATAATAATAATATTAAAAAATAATATTCTAATAATATTTTATCATCTCAACTCAATTCAACTCAACTCAACTCAACTCAACTCACTCTAACCTCTAAAGACAACCTAACCCCTTTGCACGATGACACAGCTTTTCTTCCCCTTAATTTGTACCTTTTTTGGTCCCTTCAGAGTTTGACATGGAGTACTACGTACCCTTCCTTGACCTATCCATTTCACGTTTTACTCTTGTGACTGGCCTGCCGAGTAGCCAGCCTTTTCAGATCTGTCACATGTGTTCATGTCTTCTGTCTTTAATGGGATTATGCTGTTACTGTCCTTGGTAGGTAATAAATCTCTCATACTTCAAACTTATCTTCATGTATATTTTCAAATTTCACAACTATACTAAATATATATTAATTAATAATTAGAAATAGCAATATTTTGGAATATGTAGAATATGTGTTTTGGCTATAAACAATATCTAATTAAAGATGGAAAAATATTTGAATTTACTGTAGTTCTTCATATGGTTTTAAGGAACTTCAGGCTTTGTAAAGATTTTTAAATAACCTCTGGAGAAAAAGAGGAATTAAAGACGTTTATGAAATAAAATATAATTCGGAGGTAAAACTTGGTGGACGCACGCATGGTCAGAGGAGCAGCTTCGGAAACTTTACCGCTTTTCCTTTTTGTCCATGTTTCGGTTCCTCATCAGCAGACAACGCATGCATGTCTCTTGCATCCTACTTCCTAAAGAAAGTCATAACTCACAGCTAAAAGAAAATTCTTTTTAAACTTTATATATATATATATATATACTGTCCCGTAAATTAAAAATTCTGTTTAACAATGCGAAACTTTGACATTAAAATTGTGCAATAAATTGTGTCATTATTTCATGTAATATGTTATATCTATTTTATAATAAAAATAATTATATAATCTAGTTTACCACATCAAATCATATTAATAAATAGGCCTGCAACCTGGCCTCAAATAACCGGGTTTGAGCCCGATCCGACCCGACATAAATGAATTAAGGCGCCAATCCGATCCGATCCAACCTGGATAAAATAGAACTAGGTTGAACCCGTATGACCCGACATTTAGCAAATAAAGGCCACAGTTCCCAACCTAGCCTCCAACAGACACTGCAACAAAGCCCACAACCTCAGCCTAGTTGCCTTCTCCACTTCATCATCTTCAACTTTGAGTTTTTTGTTCCCAGATCTAGGGTTCCAACTTTCGATCTCTATAGTTTCAACTCGAGTCTTCTGTTCCAACATTGGTCAGCTTTATTTTGCTTTGTCGTTGAGTAGGCTGAAGCAACCACTCTAGTCTGAGGAAATGGCTGCATTGGCAGTGAGAAATTTGCTGCATTGATGGTTGTAGTGAAAAGAAATTTTTCCCGTCTAAAATGGCCCTAAAGTGCAACATCTGACCTTGTAAATCCTTCAAGATCATATCGAAAACAGTGGGGGAAAACATTAATTATTTGTAAACCCTAAGGAGCTCGTCCCAAACAAAAAATGCCGAGTAACTGTTTTTAAAGAGACCGACCAAAACACCCACCACGTTCTCTCCCTTCATCCCGTAATAGACCCAAAGTCCCAAACATATCTCTAGCCCCACCACTCTCTCGTCGACCCATGGGCTTACCTAGAGCAAAAAACCTAAATCTTATCCCGAGAGAGAGAGAGAGAGAGAGAGAGAGAGAGAGAGAGAGAGAGAGAGAGAGAGAGAGAGAGAGAGAGAGAGAGAGAGAGAGAGAGAGAGAGAGAGAGAGAGAGAGAGAGAGAACACACCTCTGGCGAACGACGAGTCTTCGTGTTTTCGTTTTCGAGTCTAAGATAGGGTTTTTCTTTCGGTTTCGATGAATTCGATAGGTTGCTGGTATAAAGTCCGTAATAACTTTTGACCCGATGAACTTGTGTTTGTTTGGGTTGAAAAATGCGGGTCTCTCGGACAGATCGGGCCAAGGCCCTTTTTGCACAAGCCTAATATTAAGTCTATGAATTTATTTTTGAAAATGATTAAAATATTTCTTCATTTTTATTTATGTTTACCCATAAAATAAGACACAAGTTTCTAGCTTAGCTTTGCTATTATGTAAAATGAATTAAAGAATTCAAAAAGAAAAAGATAGTCGTAGCAGTACGACAATAATACACACCCATATCATGAGTACATTCTAGTACATATTAATACATGAGTAGTGATATATATATATATATATATATAATACTTTATACAATATCTTTTACAATATATATTATAAAATAAGGATATTTTTATAAAATGATGTTAATTTTATAAGATATTTTATAAAAATATCTCTCTTTTTAAAATATTATTGTATAAAGTATTATGTATTAATTATTTTTCTTAATATATATAGCAGATCACAGCATGCTTTTTTGTGTTTTTTTTTTTTTTTTTAATCTTGCTTTTTTGTGTTTGTTTGTTCAGAGCATATTCATAATTATATGATCTACCGCTAGCAGTAGCTGCTGTTAAAAGCCTGTATATCCCTCAGGCAAAAGAGGAAAAAGTGTTAAAAGCGTGCAAATATCGAATATTAGATACTGCTGGCACAAATTATATACGGAAATGCTAAATGTCCAGAAGATATGGTTTGAAGATGTGTCTCGAATTTTTTTTTTTTTTTTACTTAGTGATTAATAAATTATTTTTTAATAATATTATAAATTTTTTATTTTTTTTATAAATGTTTATAATAATTAAAAAAATATATAAAATAAAATAAATAAAAAATAAAAAAATACTTTTACCTGTTCGGTGGACTTTCGGGCTCCATCTCTCGGAAGATGTAGCACTATACTCAATTATATAAGGAGTGGCACTGCAGCAACCGCTCCGGCTACAGCTGAGATTTTATTTTTTATATTTTTTTTATATGTAAGTTTTTTACACATTTAAATATTTAAAAAAAAAAAAATTCATAACAATATTAAAAAATATTTACTTAATTATTAAGTAAAAAAAATAAAAAATCACAATAATAAAAACAAACAGTAGAACCATCGGTAAGAGTAATATTATTCTTATATATGCTACGTTGTAATTAATATATATGTAAAACTCTAATTTTTATACTGAATTTTTATATATTTATTTATTTTATTTGTTTACTTAATAATTAAGAAAACATTTTTTAATAAATTTGTGAATTTCTTTTAATTTTTAAAAATCTTTAAAGAGACTTAGAAAAATGTTTAAAAAAAATAAAAAGTAAAAAATAAAAATTTACGCTAATAGGTAGAAAGTCTCGATAGAATCCTTGGTAGAGGTAACACCACTCAATTAATGTATACCTAGGGAAAATGATAGTATGATTATCAAATATATCCACCAAATGTGTGATCCACTCATATAGTTTTCTTTTTTTTTTTTATTTTCTTAATAATTAAGAAATTGAATATTAGTGAGTTTATATATTTTTTTTAATGATGTTGAAAAAATGATTAAAAAAAAAAAACTCATATGTATTAGCATGCATATTTAGTAGTCACTCTAGCATTGTCTTGTTGAGATAAGTTGAGCTGACACTCTTCTCATATCTAACTATCTAGGGTTTTAAATTTGAAAATCCTTCTTGAAGTGATGAATTGGACAGATGATTTGTACCCATTTTTTTTTAAATTTTTTTAATAATTAAGAAAGTGAATATTATTGAATTTATGTAAAATATTAAAAAAATATTTGAAAGAAAAGGGAGGCTTGAAGCATCGGTTTGGAGTCTCGAGTACTAGCAGTGTCCTCTAAATTAACGTCCATTGGTAGCACCTACAGAGGGCTATACATGCAAGTTGCAGGAGTACATAAAAAGATAAATATAAATAGTTATATCATTGCCGTGATATTTTTGTACGTATCATAAGCAATACAATAAGTCTAGGGACAACCGGCTTGCGTCCCCCCTGCGGCACCATACTGCTACGTCAACAGCTAATATTATATATAAAAAAAATAAAAAGAAAACGAAACAAAATTATGCAGAAAGGAGAGAAATCAAAATCTCTATAACTTGAGGAAGCTTGCAAGAGAGCGAAAACCGAAATCAGAGAGGGAGATCTGATCGCCGTCGTGTATTTGAAGACTCGAGCATTTTAACTTTTCTATCACAAATAGAAAAACTTCAAGAGGAACGCACCCAAACCATCTATGAAAAAAAAAAAACTAATAACACACCAATTCAATATCTCAATAAACCCAAAAGGTAAATCAAATCATCCCCATAAGAAATTAAATTGAATTACAAGAGCAGAAGCAGACAAAATGAAAACTATCCTTAGGTGTGACAAAAATCGACAAATCCACTGGATCGCAGAGGCCAGCCTGTCTTCCATTCATGCATGGAGTTTGCTCCGCATGAAGCATTCATGCAAATCTTTGGCCCCATTAACCCAAAATTGAAATCTTTGAGAGAGCAAAACGCAAATCCAAATCAAGACCCTAACAACACTTCACAAAAAATTTAAAAATTTAGTAAAATAAATGATCATTAGCCATAGTAAGCACATGTACACAACTCTCTCCCTCACATACATCTACGCGCAACCGTTCTAACATTCGACAGTGATTAAAGAAACATTAAAAACCACAAACAAAAATAATAATAGAACACCAACACCAATCTCATCCCAATCCTCGAAGACCTCAAATCTAGAAGTGTTCGGATTCATAATAACAACGAACACAGAAACAAACCCATTTCTTGTTCATCCTCATAAGACTAATTTTTCAACCAGTGGCAGTAAATATAGCTCTACTAAAAGTGAAGATGAAGAACTACAGAGTCAACTAGGTGGAGATCAATGGGGGAAAGGGGGAACAAAGGGAAATGACAAAAATGAAACGAAAAGACATCGTGGAATGAAAGGAAATGAGCAATAAATGAAATGGTGTCATTTTTGTTTGCCACGTGGGAGCCGATACTGCGGCGGGACGCAAGGGCGGTTGTCAATAGAATTTTTGGCTAACAACTTTAATATATAGGACGTTGCTGAGTACTTCTGTCCTTTATTGCATTGATAATGATAAAGGGTAAAATGGATGATGGACCGATGTCTCTACCCATAATCCAAATTTCAGAATTTTTTTTTTTTGTTTTTCTTTTATTCTTTTTTTAACATCTTTAAATATTTTTTATACAAAAAATATATAAACTCAATAATATTCACTTACTTAATTACTAAAAAAATTAAAAAATAAAAATAAAAATCAGTCAACCGTCGATCATCTGCCTGTTCAAACAGCATTATCCTTATGTTTTTAGTTATATTTGGAACTTTTTTTTTTTTTAATTGAAGCTGAATTTTTTTCTTTCCAAGCTTCATGAACATTTTAATTTGGCATTTTTTTTTTAAAATTTTCTTCTCTCCATTAGGGATAATATTGTAAATTTAATTAATTTTACTTGGAGACAACCGTACTTAATTTTGTTGAATCTTTTGTTGTTTTTTTTTTCCCTAGCTATTTCGAGTGATGAATTCATGATCTTAACTAAGCATAAAGGGAAAAATCTTTTTGTTTCTAAAATTTCATGGATATAATATTGATCTAAAGCATCATAAGGTGCAGATCAAGGTCCTACGTAGTACCTATATTAAAACCCAGAACAGAGATTATATATTTAATCCAAAGAGAGAAAAAGGGCAATAATTAATACTAATTATGAGATCTGTTACGTACAGTCATTTTTAGATATTTTTTATACATTTCACTGATGTGATTGATTAAAGTAATTATTTTATATTAAAAAAAATGACTCAGCCAATTACATTAATAGTGCGTATAAAAAATACGTAAAAATGAATATACATAGAATTTTTAACTAATTATATAATAGAACTATATCCAAGAATAAATTAACATGCAGCAGTCTGATAGAAGTGTACGTAATTAAGTACGCCAAGTTAATTTTATTAAAAAAAGTAAGAATAATTAATACTAGATACAATTCTAACATATTTAGTGTCCGTACACTTTATTTAAATAAACTCCCTGAAATATTTTATAGTATATATATTGACAATAATGTCTAGTACTTGCTAATAGGGGACTGCATGCTTGCATGCAGGCAGGCAGGCAGCAGCTAATTAATATTTATTTGATTAAAATCGAGAAGCCGGCAAGGTTTTAGAAGAGAGGAAATGGGTGAAGAGAGAGAGGGATTGTTGAGGGGCAAAGACTGGGACCTGATGGCCAGCGCCTCTAATGGTTGCTAAATGAAGGCCGCCTTCGTAGGTCTGCACCCACCCGGCCACTTGACTTTTGTGAAACCATGCCCTCCATTCTTCCTTTGTTTTTAACCCCATCTTGTTTATGCTTTTCCTTGTTGATGTCACTGGCACCCTCCCATCGGTATCACCGCTGCATGCAGCATATATATATATATATATATGCTATTAATATTATTAATTCAAGTTATAAATTATTAATTGGTCATGCCTTTCATTTTACTTTTGAGCCATAAAATATTTATTAAAATGGAGATTTTGAAAAATAATTAATAAATATTAAACATGTGGGTCTGGACAAACAGTATTGGAAGAAAGATCGAGAGATTTCGAAGGGTACTACTGCACCTGTAGATCCAAATGCGCAGTCCAGCATTTAAGAGCTTCCGAATGATTGGCAGCACTGTGTCGGGTGAGTCATTCCATCCCTGAATAACACCACTGTATGATCCACCATTAACCCCAAGTTAGAAATCTCATGAACATGATGATCTTACTCATGAATTGATCAACAGAGTTTTCATCACCCAATTACCATATATGTACATTATATATATATATGTATATGTATATGTATATGTATGAGCTCATTTATGATCCAAACTTCCGAGTCTTCGATCCATGCAACCAGATGAGAATGTAGCTAATTAATTAGTAAAAGCAATTTTGTACGTACTAATCCAGTAGATAAGCAAGGTTGCCCAGAAATAAATATGCAGGTAGAAGAACATATATATATATATATATATATATAATATATAAATCAATCAGCTAGAGGATTGAATACGGTGCGGTTACTATGCCGTCTCAACTTGACGGAATGCCTAGTTTTAAAAGTTTTTTTTTTATATTTTTTTAATATATTTAAATATATTTAAAAAATAAAGAAATATACCAATTCATTTAAAATTATTTTTTTAATTATTAAGTAAAAAAAAAAGACTTACGATTAAATAAAGATGTCAAAATAAGTAGATATAGTTATATTTTCCATTAAATATGGTACATAACATGCTTATAATAATCTCCTCCACATGACAAGCATATATGCATGGTTCTACTTCTAAGTTCTAACCATCTCCTCATGACATGATTTCTACTGACAGAAATTAGGCAAAAGTGAAATAAAAATAACAGCGGGGCTAGCTGCAGCCTGCAATGATCGGAGGTGGAAGGTAAAATGTCGAGAATCTCAGTACTGCAGCATCTCATTAATTATGTTATGGCAGGGACGCTGCAGAAAGAAAGCTCTAGTTCGAGGATCATCTGACACATGCGTGCAATGAGTGACTATTACTTGAAAGTTAGTGGAAGTTTTTTTTTTTTTTTTTGGATTTTCCCTCCACGGCGGATCCGAAGAACCCAACAGCAAAAACGAAATTATTAGCTACATTTACATTTGTGCCGGAGGACATGTCATTTCATACTTACTGGCCGAATCGTATGAAAAAATCTCATCAAAATTAGCATCACATCAGTACAAGAGAGATAGGTACGTATACAAAAGGGGAGCCTTCAACATTTATTATTGTTGCGTGTATAAATATTTCATATAGAATTAAATAAGTAATAAATAATGGAACCTACTCCATGAGTAATGTACTTTATCTCTTCTATTTGAGATATTTAGGATTTATTTAAATTATTAATTTATTTCAATTCATTTCAATTTATTATTATAATTTTTTTAAATTTTAATATAAAATATAATAAATAATTCAATTTTTTTAAATTTTAAAATAATAATAATATTAAAAAATAATATTTTAATAATATTTTATCATCTCAACTCACTTTAACATTCAAACACAATCTAAAATTCAGAGAAGAAGGAGAATTTAACCCGAATTGGACGACAAAATCTTGATATTAAAAAACCACATCAATTACAAATTAAAATTAAGTTTTGAGAGAGAGAGAGAGATGAGAGAGAGAGAGATTTACCTGCATGTAGTGTAAGGATACGACAGCTTAGTGACATTGGCGTGTAGGGCCCTCTGAACATCCACTCTGTTGAAATATTTCTCAACATAATGCTCCGTGCATGGATCGTAGCCTGAAGGTAGCTTATGCCAGAAGTTCTGGATTCAAGATAAAAAACAATAACATCAAGATCAAAATCTCCCTATAACTACAATTATAGGTAGGGACGTACAGACTGGTTATTGCAATTTACTAGTACTTCTCTTCATTCAATATAGCATGGTACAATAAATTCACATTTCCTACAGATGTCCACCCACCTCTCTCTCTCTCTCTCTCTCACAGAGACACACGACGATAGTGTAAATTACATGAACAAGATCACTTACATGCTGTGATAAGAGACTAGCTGGAGGCGCAACACCGAACTTGGAGGAGCTAATTCCACGTTGGGAATTAGCGAGGCAAACGGGTGTGTAAATGTTGTAAATATCAATTTCAGAGTATTCTTCTACGAATCCCCTGATATAGTCTCCACAATCCCTTGTTTGGTTTTCTGATTGCCCGAAATCGCACTCCTTCAGTATATTATTGTAGAGTTGGTCAGAGATGATGGCATGACTCCATGCATATTCAAACATGCCACTGACGTCCGTCGGATCATTGATCGCAGCATTTCCAATCTGAGTTCAATTAACACCATTAATCTTATTAATCACAAAATTGTCATAATATTTTCAATTCCTGCAAAGTTAATTTCCACTTGATGGTTCTTATAACAATTTAGTATTGTAAGTTAAATAGTACTGCGTTACAGAGACTTGTAATATTAATTATTAGCCACCTTCGGAATGAATGACTAGATGGGGTAGGCCTTACCATGAAACCTTTAAGATTTACGTAAAAGTTCTTGCTGGCTCCTCTGTTTCTTTCATAAATGAGCTTCGCAAGTTGGGGAACATAATGACCTGAGAGAGAGAGAGAGAGAGAGAGGTAAACATTCTGATGTACGTACGAGCAGAGAAATGTGGGAAGAGACAAATTTTTATGAAGGAATAGACGGCCAACACAGAGTATTTTTTTTTTTTTTTTCCCTGATCTTTCTTTGCAAGGAAAAGAATATCTACCAGCATAGCTCTCTCCAGCGAGATAGAAGTCATGGGACTTGAAGCTTGGAAACCTTTTAAACCATCCAATCAAGAAAGCATGAGAGTCCACAGCTGTAACTCGATCGCCAAGCATATACAAGTCTTTGGATTTGTTGGTATAGGAAAAGCCTACACCAACAGGTGCCTCCAAGAACAACATATTTGCAACTGATTATACCCAAAACCAAATCAATTATATACCACATCGAATTTTATATATGAAATGAAAGATTCATAATAATTAGAGGAACTGCAGAGGTCAGAGCCCCCTTTCTTCTCTCTCTCTCTCTCTCTCTCTGATATCTCTCTTAGCAGCAGCCAAAAGAAAGGAAAATAATATACCTTTATTCCAGGAAAATTTGTTAAGATGGAGTTGGGTTCCATTGTTTCCGACAAGAAAAGGGCCGAGTTCTTGTGCAGCTCCATATGCTATTGAAGAGCAGCCAGGCCCTACTCAAATATATACAAATCTTTTGCTGAGATCATTGGATTACGATGCTATATAATTAGAAAATTAATACTATCAATGAGTTAGATGTGTGGTGGTACTTTCTCTATCACTAATTACTGCCAAATAAATAAAAACTACAAAGCCATGCATATGCAGTATTACTCAGACTTTGAAAATGCCATTTTTGTCATCACTTCGGATAATGGTAGAGTGACGTGTATATATATATATATATGAGAAAAAGAAATTAAGGAACATGATTTTAATAATGTACCTAACTATTCAAGACTTTCTTGATACTCACAAATGATTAAGGCCGTTTAGATACAAAAAAAAATATCTCACCTCATTTTATTATTATAATTTTTTTAAATTTTTATATAAATAATTCAATATTTTTTAAATTAAAAAAAATAATATTAAAAAAATAATATTTTATTCAACTAATTTAAAATCATCTTATTATAAAATTTATGTCTTTTATTAATATAAAATTTTGAAATAAATGATTATCAAAATAGAGGTGGTATTAAAAATTGAAATAAAAGTAGCCCCCGTCATTTCCACTAATGACATTATTAAAAAATCTTTACCAAAGAAAAAGAAAACATTGGATAGCCGATATTGTCACAATTATTAATTATAATAATGGCAGTGGATCCCACCACCATTTTTTTCTTGTTTTTTTTTATTGACTCGACCTAGATTAATGGACCATTTATCTTGAGGCGTTCCTGACAAAACGTTAAAAAATAATGGGCCGGAATTTTCTCTTTTTCCATGTTTGGAAAAAAAAAAAAGAAAAAAATAGAAAGAAAGGAGAGACTAGAGAGAGTGGCTCTGTAGTCTGTGCTTTGTCGAGTAACCCACTAATTTCTTGTAGCTTTACATATATATCCTTCTTGTGTAATGTGTATATTTTCTTTTTACTTTTTTTTTTTTAATGCTGTTTTAATTCTTATTGGCTTGTGGAAAATTTGTTGCCAAAATATTCTAAATCTGAGGAAGAAATGAGTACAGAAAAGAGATGCAAAAGACTAGAAGATGATGGAAGAACCTCCATTGAGCCAAAGGACGAGTGGTTTCTGAGAAGGTGCTTCTTGAGCTTCGAAGAACCAGTAGAAGAGTGCCTTTTGATCTTGTGGACGAAGTTTGACGTAGCCGGCGTAGTGTCTGAACTTCACCTCCGGCTGTCCAGGCAAGTTGGTGACTCTGTCAGCCTCTCGGCGCGCTTCTTCGCCGTCTTGAAATGCTTTCCCGGCGGCCAAGGTGCCGGGCACCAAAGTCGAGGAGACTAGAAAGCATGAGAGAAAGAGCAAGTGCCAGAGAAGGGCCATTAAATTTGGAGTTCAAGATAATTGGTAGCTAGCTGCAACAGACAGACATAAATAGTGTGTGAGAGATCAGAGAACTCCCACTTACTACTACTAATAGTCTAAACTGTCTAACCACCGCTGAACTCAGTGAGCTGTCTCTCTGAGAGAGATAGAGAGGTGAGGATAGATCAGCGTAGAAGAATGCTGACCCGTGTTATATAAACAAGTGGAGACATTGCTAGCTAGCTAAACGTTAATTTCTTTAATTAATACACTATCTATCTCTTACTTTAAGCGCGTGAGATATTTACGACAGGATTTGATTGTTATACCGATCAAACTATCCCACCTCGTATAATTATTATATTTTTATAAAATTTTTATATAAAATAATAAATAATTTAATTTTTTTAAATTTTAAAATAAAAATAATATTTTAATAATATTTTATTTAATTTTTAATTTTTATCTTTCCTCGTCTGTATAACTAAATCATATATTAATTAATTCACTTGTCCTTATATATGTAAATCAATAAATCCAAATTATCAAGAGCTAGGCATGAATGACTTTATACTATTTTAAATTTGTATTACACTAGATCCGGACAAAGTAGAGAAAAGTCTTGTCCCCTACTCCTTTTTCTTTCGTTTTTTTGGGGGTGTGTTTCCTACTAAAGTTTGAAACGGTATGATGCACGTTCGTGAATGATTCCATGCCCAATGATAGCGCGTAAGAAAAATTTATGAGAGAGAGAGAGAGAGAGAGAGACGTTTAGCTTTGTTTTTTATAATTTCAAATGCTTGACGCAACGTACCCAGCAAACGGCCGGGGCCTACGAAAGAGACAATAATTCCGAGGGTGAGTAGACTTGATATAGTTTAGGAGCGGTGCTATGAACTAATTGGCATTTTTTATTTTTTATATTTTTTTAATATTTTTAAATATTTCTAAAAAATATAAAAAAATATTAATACACTAATATACTAATAGTCATTTTTTTAACTATTAAGTAAAAAAAATTTTAAAAAATCAAAATATATTAAGTGTCAAAATGAAGAAGAAATTAAGTGGATAAAGTAATATTTTTCTATAATTTAATATGCCGCCTCACTTTTTGTTTATTTTTTAAAATAGAAATTTCCAAAATTACTTGTATTAAAATTATACAAATAATTTTTAAAGTGATTAGCATTCGAGATATATATACATGTGAAATTATGTGACATTTCAAACAAGAAAAATTCTTCTTATAAGTTACTATTCATCACTCCACACTCTACACCTTATGAAAAACACACCCACATCCTATAAAAAATACTCTCACATCCTATAAAAAAGCTATAGATATGGAGTGTGTGAGTGAATAGTAAATAATGTTATAACATTCATCTTCAAACAAAATTTAATGCAAGGGATATGTGTTTTTTGTTTTTTTTTTTGGTTTTGAAAGAGGAGACTGCATTGTATTGTCACATAACCTAAAGCAGTATTTGGATACGAAGAGGAATGGTATCAATAGACACGATACTATTACTGATGCTTAGAGCATCTTGACATAAGGCATGAGCTATGGAATTACATGCTCTCACAGTGTGCCTCACAGTCCAATTTGTAAAAGAATCCAGAGTAGACTATGTGTCCCTAATTAGTAAACCAACATATGTATCTGTTCCTGCTGTGGCTTTAAGGCTGTTAACCACTTGCAAAGAATTTCCTTCCATTATCAAGTCCTGCCACCCTAGTAACTTACAAAACAAAGAGGCTTGAAAAGTTGCATAAGCTTCAGCTAGCAAAGGGTCAGGGAAGAGTGGGTGGTTCATTCTCAATGTAGCTCGCACCTTCCCTTCCCAGTCTCTGATCACGACCCCAACTACTACCTTGCAATTGGTTTTGTCAAGGGCGACATCCCAGTTGAGCTTCATTTTGCCTCTAGGAAGAGCTTCCCATAAGAAGGGGCCGCTGCAAACATTAGGTAGTTTAGCTGGTAGTTGGACCATGTTGAGGTCTTCTAGTAGAAGCTTGACTGTTTGGATAACAAAATTAGGATGAAGGAAGATATTGTTGACAATAGCCTCATTCCTCCTTTTCCAAATCTTCCAAGCTGTAATGGCAAATTCCCTCAATTCCTCATCATCTAAGGTCTAAAATATTATTTCCATCAAGCTCTTGAAAGACTGAACAAATAGGTTGGATTTTTGGATCTTCTTCACACTTTGACTCCAGACATCCTGAGCCGATGAGCAATTCCATAGGACATGTTCAACTATTTTAGGGTGGAGCTTGCATATACGACAAGAATCATCAGCAGTAGCCTTTTTTTTTTTTTTTTTTGAAAAGTTTAGCTTTAGAGGGAAGGGCATCTAGACAAGCCCTTCATAGGAAATTTTTTGTAGCATTTGGGATCTTTAGCTGCCATAGTTTGGTCCAGGGTACTTCTACCTTTGTGGGCTTAGAAGTTTGGCCCCTTTCTTGATTGCCCATCTCTAGTTTGAGGAAATAAGCATCTGACAAGGAATGCACCCGAGGAGGAACATCTCCAAATCAACTTATCTGGGTTAGAGTAGGGGCTAAGAGGAATTCTTTTGAGTAGGGCAGCTTCATTTCTAGAGAAAATGGCATTGACTAGTGGTAGTTTCCATTGATGGGTGGATTGGTCAATGACTAAAGCCACCTTTGAATCAGCAGGCATGAATTTGATTGTGCTCTGGATTTTGTAAGTGGATTGTTGGGGGGTAACTATTTGTCATTCCATATCTCCACTGATTTTCCATCCCTAATACGCCAAATTAAGCCCTCTTCAAGCTAAGGTTTTGCATAGATAAAACTCTACCAAAGAAAGGAGGAGTTATAGCCTTTTTTTGCATTTAGGAAAGAGCATTTCTTAAAGTATTTTTCTTTTAGAACCCTGGCAGCAAGAGAGTTTGGGGAGGAGATGATTCTCCAGCACTGTTTTGCAAGGAGAGCACAATTGAAATTTTCAAAATCCCTTAGACCCAAGCCTCTTGTTTTCTTAGATTTTCTCATTTGTTGCCATGCTACCCAATTGATCTTGGGTTCGTGAAGTTGTTGACCCCACCAAAAATACCTGACTAACTTGTTATGATCATGTAGCATCAATTTTGGTAGTTTGAAAAGCCCCATATTATATGTGGGAATGGCCTGGATCACTGATTTGATGAGAGTCTCTTTACCTGCTTGTGAAAGCAGTTTAGTCTTCCAACTACTCAGTTTTGCTTGCACTCTGCCTAGGATACTTCTGAAGGAATGATATCTGGATCTAAGTACTAGAGCTGGTAGACCCAAGTACTTCTCATATGAGTTTGTACCTCTAATTCCAGCAATGATGAGGACAATCTCTCTGGCTTGTTCCCTTGTGTTTTTTATGAAAAAAATGGAAGTCTTCTCCTTCTTGAGTCTTTGACCAGAGGCTCTCTCATAGATGTCCAGTAAGTGGTAGAGTTGGCTCCACTCTATAGAGTTTGCTTTACAGACTACTAGGGAGTCATCTACAAAGAACAGGTGATTAATGTGCAAGCGATGTTTTCGAATTGGTAAACCTAAGATTTGGCTAGTCTGTTTAGCTTTGTCGAGAAGACAACTTAGAGCTTCTGTGCATAAGATGAAGAGGTAGGGGAGAGAGGATCTCCTTGTCTAATGCCTCGAGTGGGACTGAAGAAGTTTTGTGGCTCACCATTTATGACAAGAGAGTAGGACACTGAGGTAACACCACATGATGAGGTCTATCCAAGTTGATGAAAAACCCATTTTTTGCTTGACAAATTGCAAAACAATCCACTTTGTTTTGTCGTAGGCTTTGCTCATGTCAAGTTTTAGAGCCATGTAGCCGTCCTTTCCTTTTACTTTGTCTTCATACTATGTAGGGATTCAAAAGCAATGATGACATTATCCGTGATGAGTCTCCCTGGAACAAATGTTGTCTGGGTAGGGGAGATTATAGCAGGTAAGATAGTTTTCAATCTATTGGCCATGGTTTTAGCAATAATTTTGTAGAGGAAATTGCATAGACTTATAGGTCTGAAATCAGTAACAAAGGATGGATTATCTTCTTTGGGAAGAGGAAAATTAAAGTTTCATTGAGTTTATTATCCCACTTACCACCATTGAGGAATTCTAATGTTGCCTTTGAGACCCTAGTGCCCACTGTGTCCCAATATTCTTGAAAAAAAAGTGCAGGGAAACCATCAGGTCCTGGAAAGCTGAGAGGGTTCATACTGAATATGGCCTCCTTGACCTCAACAACAGTAAAGGCCCTTGATAGAGAGGAGTTCATTTCCTCTGTAATAACTCATTGCATTGGGGTTAGGCAGGCCTCTATGTCAACTGGCTGAGAGGTTGAGAAAAGGTCCTTGAAGAAGTCTTGAGAAACTTGACTGTGTATTTGAGGATCCTGAGTTTCTTGGCCTGAAGGGGACTGTATCCTGTTGATGGTGTTGGTCTTCTTTCTTTGGCTTGAGCAATTGTTGAAAAACTTAGTGTTTCGATCTCCATCCTTCAGCCAAGCCTGTTTAGCTCTTTGTTGCCACTTCAGGTTTTCAGCATTCATAAGGGAGTTAATCTCTTGCTGGGCAGCCTTAATCTCTTCATGTAAGTGACCTTTATTTGTTTCCTACAAGAGGTTGAGTTGGTCTATTTTTTCTTTGAGGAGACTTCCTTGGTTCCTATGATTAATCCTGCTCTAGGCCTTTAGTTTTTCTTGAAAAGTGTGAGACCATGTAGGGTCCCTCATAACTTGCTAGGGTTATTGACTGAAGATTCCCAGGCACTCTTGATAAGTCTGCCACATTCCTCTCGAGTCTTCCAAGCTGATTCAAATATGAAAATCCTCACTTTATTCATAGGAGGCTGGCTGTGTGTCTGGACTAGTAAAGGTTTGTGTTTAGATTGAGTGCAACGTAAGTGAGATAATTGAGTGATTGGTAAAACTGTTAATCCAGGTAGTGCTACTGCAAGCTCTGTGTAGTCTCTCCTTAGTGAATTGATTCCCTACCCGATTGTTTGTCCATGTAAATTTGTCACCACTGAATCCCAGGTCATATAGGCCACAGAGAGATAAGGCATTGTTGAACTGAACCATTTGCTTGTAAGGTCTAGTTGAAGCCACATATTTCGCCCTTCGGTGGGTGATTTCATTAAAGTCACCAAAACAAAGCCAAGGGATGTTATCATCTGGTTTTAAAATCTTTAACAAATTCCAGCTTTTGAGTCTTTTAGCAGTGTTAGGGTGACCATAAAATCCAGTGATTTGCCATTCGAAAGATTCTCATGGAAGTTTTAGCATAGCAGAAATATGCCAATTGGTGTAGGTTAGGACCTCGACTGTTGATTCAATGTTCCACAGCAGTGCCAACTCCCACTCTTTCCTCTACTTTCCACACAAAAACAGTTGTCATAACCCAATTTAAGTCTGATACTTTCCATTTTACCACGTCTACACTTGGTTTCAAGGAGAAAAACCAAGTTGGGCTGCTTTGATTTCACCAGAAGGTCAAGTTCTTGAACTATTCGAGGATTCCCAAGCCCTCGACAGTTCCAGCTCAAGCAGTCCATTGGGATTGGTGTGGCTGCATTGCGACCTCCATAAAAAATGCCTGAGAGTTGCTCAAATCAGACTGGAGTTGTTACTTTTGTTTCTTGTTTTCTTGGGTAGAGCTCTTATTAACCCCGTCCCTAGCATTCCTTTTAACCTTTGTCATCCTAAGAGGAGCATTGAGAGTGTTTGTAACATCTGACAGGCCAGAGAGTTGTCCTCGGGCCTTTCTTTTTTAGGTGTTCCCTCTCATGGGTTTGTTAGTGGAATCCTCTTTATTATCAAGGACATGATTAGTAGGACCATCCAGCTAGTTTAACTTAGAGTGATGATTAAAAGTAAAAACCTCAGGCATCAATGCATCAACCCCTGTAATTGGAGGAGAGCTAGAATTTAAAAGATTGACTTGAGTAGGAGGTTTAGTAGGGTCCTTGGGACAACTATCCTTAATTTGAGTGGAGATTCCAGAGAAGGAGCCAATCACGTGGTCATTTAGAGTAATAGGAATGCCATCACCCAGGTGCACCAATCCTTCTTTAGCAAGACAAGCATTGTCTTGAGTGGAAATAACTCTATTAATTTCTACTGCTTTGTCTGGGTTGGGTCCCTCAGGTGCTGACTATGATGTGGGCTCCTCAGGTTTGGGACGGTTGCCCCCCTCCTCCTCTGGATTTCTTCTCTAGGAGGAGCCATGGTGCTCATGCTCCATGGTGCCACTGTACTTCTTTAGAAAAGTGCCATTTGAATAGACAAAGCTTGCTCTTAACCATTGGCCATACTGATCCTTAGACTAAGATTTTGGTAACTAAGATTCTGGTAACTTTCTTGGGCAGCTCCTTTTTCCCGTGCATGAATCTACCACAACTGAAGCAGAGCATGGGAAGTCTTTTGTATTTAAAGGAGAGCCAATATTGTTTTCCACTAAACTTTAGAAATCAACCTCTTGGTAGGGGCTTGGTAAGGTTGACTTCAGCTTTGATTTGTAAGAAACTTCCCTAGCCATAGCCCTCAGTATCTACCTCAAAGTCAAGTACCTCCCTAAGGCAAGAACCAACTAGGACTCCAATATCCTTAGTCAATCCTGCAAACGGGAGATTGTGTCTCTGAATCTAAAAAAGGTTCGGTGTGAAACTTTATCTCTGAGGGAGATATCACACCTTCAAATTCTTTCAAGCAGATGAGATGACGGTCAAAAGACCACGGTCTCCCCTACAACACTTTTTGTTTATCTGAATAAAGCTGAAAATCCACAAGGAATTGGTTGGAACCAAGCTCCTTGAAAGTGATCCATCCTTCTATGTTCCATATTTTTTCCATGGTCGATTTCAAGGCTTCCTTATTTGCAGTTTTATTGTTGAAGATCATTGCAAGAAGACAGTGTTTACCTTTTATGTTAGATGATAGAACTGCTTCCTCTGAGAGAGTGATCTCGTCTTGCTCGTCTTCTGTTAATTTCAGTGATTCCCAACAGCACATAATGTCTTCTACTATTTGCCAATCCCTTCAGTTATGAGACTAAGAGACTAACTAGCGCCGACAACCGCCAAAGTGGAGAAAACCTCACCCTGCCATGAGGAGAGGACTGCCCGGATATGTGTTTTGGTGGGTTGCTTGTGAAATGGAATTATTCAAATATATTCTAAATTATTTGAATCCTATCTTGTCGGTGAGCATCCTATCTAGCTAAGTTGAATCGCACAGATCCCTTCTCTCTAGAAAAAAAAGACTCTTCCTTCTCTCTAAAATTTCACTAAAGATTCGGCTAGAGGGGGTGGGAGCTTTGGCTCCCTTCCCCTGCCCTCCCTCCCTTTCTGTCCAGTGTTCCGTTTATTTTTTTTTTCTTTTATGTTTTTCCGGGCAAATAAGGGAGAATCGCAGATTTGGAACCTCCAGCGTTCATCAACCCGCATGCGCCCCTCCACAGTGTAGCCCAGCCGCCAATCTTCAAGTCCTCCGAATGCGATGCCAAACAGAGCGGCGAGTAGCCCGCACGCATGGGACGATATTCTCAGAGACGTTCAGCGCATGGCTCTCACGCTCTACCGGGAAACCCTCTGCCGACTACACGCACGACATTTATGGAGACTGAGTCCCGGACTTCCAAGATCGACTGTCGGTTTTCCTCCCAGAGTGGTGGGTGTACTACACCCGCCATAGCAACCTCTTGGAGCATTATTTTTTTTTGTTTTCACAGTGTTTTTCCATTGTATTTTACTTCGTTTCCCTATATTTACTTTTTAGAAAAATAAAAATCTAAAAAATAGTGCTTTTGGCCCTTAGTCCAAATGGAGTGGCCCCACCCCACCCACACCCCGCCCCCCGTGCGCGCGCTTAGGTGGTGTTTATGGTGGGGTTGGTGCACCTTACACTGCTTAGACGAGGTATGGGGTTTTGTCACCCGGTTATTATTAACTTTGTCATAGACAGAATTGTGCTATCTCTTAGACTTAGGTCTATAGAGATCTGAACTAGACTATGTCAGTTATATAAGTGTGCTGTGAATCTATTAATATTTATAATTAGCTTGTTTTTAAGTCAACTTTATACGTCCTCTTTTATGGTCGGTTATTAAAAAAAAAAAAAAAAGGGTTATATCGCACTTTTTTTCTACATCATCTGACACGGTATCCAACTAGTTATGCTAGATGGAGGAGAATTATGATATGAAGGGCGCAATTACCAGGACGAGGGGGCACATACATAGGATGCCAGTTTTCATCAGCTAATTAATTATGTAACCTAAAGTTCAAACAGGAATAAGTGTGAAACGTACGTACGACAGTTGATTGATTATTGATCACGAGGGATAAGCATCGTTCATTGATTACCTTTGGCCGTACTACTACTGCAAATTAATGCCATAAAATTATTGGTACCATTATTCAAATTAATTGGTGGCCTGCGATGTTAATGAATTTACTGGAAAGCTAGCTAAGATCATTCTGTACATGTGTGTAATAATCAGGAAGTTTTTATGGGTACCTATTTAATTGATAAGATAAGAATATTCCGGGTGTGGAAGGAGCTAGCTAGCAAGCTGCATGGGTCTTAAGTTTGTATAAAGATATATGAGGCAGAGACTACGGCACTGAAAGATCAAAGGATATATATAAATTCGCAGATCATGATGGATAGATTATTTTCAGTGCTAGTAGTGGATCAGTTGAAGGTATAATTCATTAATGCTTCTCTTGTAAATTTGTTTATTTTTAATTAATTAAATAAATGAATTTTCCCTTTCTCTTTTTTATTTTTTGGGACGATCGAGTAGTAGTATCGTTTTACTTGGTAATTAAGTCATGATCATAGGCACTCTTGGGTGGTGTTTAGGCATTTCCAACCTCATAGACATGACTAGGCCTGCAACCCGTTGAGGAGAAGTCAGATTCGGACCCAATCCAACCCGGGTCAGTGAACAGAAATGTGCCAAACCGATTCGATTCAACCCGACCCAAATGACCCTACTCGACCTGATGTTCAGGTCAGATCGGAACTTATCAGTAAAAAAAAAAAAAAAAATGCACGCACTTGCACAAACAATTACATAATAAAAAACAAAAACGAGCATTAGATGAAAATAACAAATATTATTGGAAATTATTCTTATAATGAAACATTCTGATCTTGAGAGTCAGAGACGATGACTCTGATGACTCTGACCCTTACTCCTCTGGCCACTTCTACATGTACGAGTTCAGGTTAGCTGCTGCACGCGCAGCCGTAGCCACGACTAGACTGATTGCCCTTTCGCACACCCTGACGAAAAAGCCCCCGCCGTGACCCCCGGAGATTCCACTACTCTGGTCAGGTGCGCCCGGTGTACCGGCGCCGCAGATGTAGCTGTGGTGATAAGTGTGAGTTCTCTCACGGCGTGTTTGAGTGTTGGCTGCACCTTGCCAAGTACCGAACCAAGGCTTGCAAAGATGGGAAGAATTGTAAGCGAAAGGTGTGTTTCTTTGCTAACACGCCTTGCCTGCTTCATATTTTGCCATTGAATTCTCAAAATTCTTCACCTTCGCCAACAGAGTTTCCTTGCAAGAAGAAATTCCTGAAATTTTACGGCTCGAATCATTGCTACTTGTTTTGTCATTGCGCAACATCTTCACCAACTTCAACGCTATTAGATATGTCCCATTTGTCACCGCCGCTTTCTCTGCCTCTTTCCCTAGTGAAACAACGTTCCATTAATGGTTTTTATTCTTATCATGAAACAATGATGCAAATTATTTGGAATAAACTAAAACGGAGAAATGGGTTTGTCTAAAACAGAGACCAAAGGATGACGAAGAAGAAGAGAATAATATTCCAGGAAGGTTGCGATGCCATCTCGCTGGCTTGTTCCGTAGATCCAAAACCACGTCATGTGGAAGGAGAATAGAGCATGAACAGGGAAGGAGAAGATGCAAAGGCTAGGGTTCGTGTAGAAGTGAAAGAGAAGTTAAATAGATGGGTTGCAAATGATGGCCCGACATTCATTAGATCCAAGAGTATCGAAACCGACTCTTGGTTTCAACCCAACTTTATCGAGTCAGGTCCAATCGTGTAGGATGGGTTAATCGGCCCATCGGGCTTTTTGCATAGGCCTAGAAATGACTAGATATATATATATATATATATATTTTTTTAGAGAAAGGTTACTTCATATTAATAACTCAAAAGAGATGATTGTGAATATATTGAGGATAATCCTTTACATGAATTGAGTCCTCAGATAAGTCTAGAGAACTTTTAGCCATGCAATGCGCCACTATATTGGCTTGTCTAGGTACATGACAAACAGACCAAGAAAGGTAAGTGCCAAGTAATTTCTTGATGTCTTGATAAATCAGCCCCACCGTACTCCAATCTTCAGTTGAACCATTTATGCCATTTACTACTTGCTTTGCATCCCCTTCGAAAATGACATTGTTGAGACCAATCTCAATGCCAAATTGTACTGCTCGCAAAGCAGCAAGTGCTTCTCCTAGAAGTGGATCAGGAAAGGAAGGGCAGGGGCTCCTGAGAGTTGCTGTCACAAGGCCAAACCAATCTCTGATTGACACCCCGATTCCCACCCTGCAGTTAACCTTGTCGATGGCTGCATCCCAATTTAATTTGTAATAGTTGGTTGGAGGTTTACACCACTTGGCTGGAGGTAAATTCTGAGGAGTTATCTTTTGCTGATTCCTTTCTAGCTCATCCAACTTTGTGATGCTAGTGGAGACAAGCTTTAAGACCAGTTGAGGTGAAGCGAATTTGGATTCAAAAATAAACTTGTTCCTTCTGTACCAAAGTTCCTTAGCTGTGAGAGCTAACTTAGTGTGTTCCTCTAGTGGAAGAGTGGATAGAAGCTCTGTAAGTAATTCATAAAAGGGTGCCTCCTCAGTCCTACTTTTCTGTAACCTTCTTGAGCTAATGCTCCATACATCCTGGGCTGCTTTGCATGTCCATAGTACATGAGACACAATTTCTGGATGAGATAAGCATATTGGACACATGGGTAAATCAATGATCTTCCTTTTGTGCAAGTTTACTCTGGTGGGAAGGATTTCCCTAGATGATCTCCAGAGAAACATTTTGATTTTGTTAGGCACTTTAAGCTTCCATAGCAGTTTCCATAGGACCTCATGTTTGGTAGGATCTGAGGCTTGCCCCTTATTGAGATCATTCACAGAGACTTGGAGATGGTATGCTGATTTAACTGAGAAGATCCCATTCTTAGTGCACCTCCAAACCTGCTTGTCATTGCTGTTGCAGGGATTGATATGAATTCTAGAGGCAGCATATGTTATTGCAGGGACTATTGCCAAACCTGCTTGTCATTGTTAGGCACTCTGTACCTAAATATATATGTTATTAGAGGCAACATATGCCAATGTTATTTGCAAGTAGCATAAGCAAGCCTTCTATTTTTTAAATAGTTATATCTGCTACCTATACATGACTAATCATTACAATTATTATAAGAAAATCAGTTAAAGCATAAATGTTTTTTTACACTAATTGATGTGAGATTTTCATATAAGTGATGCCCTTGATCATGTATCCATATATAAAAGGTTGCAAATATATTTTTTCTTTCCTTACATTCTAAAGAAATTACTTTTTAATTTTTATGATTTTCTATTAATAATTTGTTAATAGAATCTGTCATCTTCGGACCACTAAATCAGTACACGCATCGCACCACCGTACTTCCTAAACACCACCATTGTCCAACCAGCACGTGAACATCATGTGACGCTGTGAATCAACGCCTCCAAAGCCTATGGCCCTACATGCACAATATTGGTAGATTTCTTGGCCTCAAATCTTTAAAATAGGGATGACCCCACTTCATTCCCACTAGTGCGTGGTGTTGAGTATTCAACTATACCTACCTTATCCAAACAAGAACATGGTGTTGAGTATTATGGAGTCTGGTCCACACCGCTCGAGTGTAGTCTCTAGTTGCTCGAGCAAAGACAAGTCAGAGAGTTTCGCTCAAAGACAGCTCGACAGACTGCTCGAGCAAAGGCAAGTCAGAGAGAGTTCGCTCGACACCGCTCAACACACAGCTCAAGCGGAGGGAAGTAAGAGAGCTTTACTTGAAGAGCCGCTCGACACATGGCTCGAGCAATTGCAGGAATCAGGTTCGCTTGATGCGGGCTTGACACGTCGCTCGAGTGAACATCACTATTTCTGAAATCTTTAGTGTTTCCGCTGCATGATGTATTTATTTGATTTGTTCTTGACTTGTGACTAGATCAGAGTGAACAGTAGCCGCCCCATACTATTGTATTGTGATTCCTCAAGAAATAAAAATCCTCTGCAGCTCCCATGGATGTAGGCAATTTGTTGAACCATGTAAATACTGTGTCGTGTGTGATTGCTTGTTTTTCCCGTGTATGCTTTTACTTTATTGTCATTTTTTTTCATAACAATTGGTATCAAGAGCCAAGTTTTGGGTCTGAGGAAAAACGATAGCTGGAGAGGATGCACAGATTATGGATACTAGAGGATGCAGATAGAGGATTACCTCTATCGGAAGAGACTTCATCTTCCATTGTTGGAGAAGAAGCTGGACAGCATGTCAGTTGTTGATTGAACCCTGTTGGATCAACATGTTCTGGTATTCGGCTAACCCTGTCGAGATTCGTTACACACAACGTCATCAAGGAGAAGACGATTGCGGATCTCATAGCGACTTTGTTAGGTATGTATGGAAAACCGTCAGTGAATAACAAGTTACATTTGATGAAAAAATTATTCAATTTGAAGATGGCAGATGGTACGTCTGTTGCACAACATCTGAATGATTTAATACTATCACAAATCAATTTTCGTCTGTTGAAATTGAATTTGATGATGAGATACATGCACTGATACTATTGGCATCACTGCCAAATAGTTGGGAAATCATGAAAATGACTGTCAGTAATTTTGCCGGTAAGTCAAAGTTGAAATATGATGATATCCGTGATTTAATTTTGGCTGAGGAGGTGCACAAGAGAGATTTAGGCGAGACCTTGGGTTTGAGTTTAGAGCTGAATGTTGACTCTCGGTGGAGTGCACAAGACAGGAACTCAAACAGAGGCAAATCAAAATAAAAAAATAGGGGCAAGAGTAAGTCAAGGTCAGGTTAGCAGGCAACTTGCTGGAATTGTGACAAAGCTGGCCACATTAAGAAGAACTGCAGAAATCCCAAGAAGATCGAGAATGACAGTGCTAATGTGGTAACTGAAGAAGTACAAGATACACTATTACTTGCAGTTTATAGTCCAGTTGATGACTGGATACTTGATTCAGGGGCTTCGTTTCATACATCTTCCCATCGAGAGATAATGCAGAACCATGTTGTAGGTGATTTTGGGAAGGTGCATCTGGCTGAAGGAGAGGCTTTGAATGTAGTAGGGATGGGAGACATTCACATTACACTCCCTAACAAGAACAAATGGATCTTGCAGAAGGTCAGACACATTCCTGAGTTGAAGAAGAATCTCATTTCTGTTGGGTAGCTTGATGATTGTGGTCATTTAATGGTGTTTTCAAATAGCACCTGAAAGGTCATCAAAGGGGCATTGGTACTGGCTCAGGATAAGAAAACTGGTACACTTTATATGACTACTAGTTTGAATAACACTATTACTACTACCGTTGCAGAGAGCACAACAGATTTGTGGCATTGCAGGCATGGCCGTATGAGTCAAAAGGGCATGAAAGAACTTCTATCTAGATGCAAGCTACCAAAATTGAAGTCAGTTGATTTCAGAATGTGTGAGAGTTGTATTATGGGAAAACAGAAGAAGGTCAGTTTCTTGAAGAGTGACAGAACACTGAGGAAAGGGGATCTAGTGCACATTGATGTGTGAGGACCTTCCCTAGTGGCATCTCTTGGAGGTTCTCGTTATTATATCACATTTATTGATGACCATAGCAGGAAGATAGTGTATATGTTTTGAAGCATAAACCTGATGTATTTAATGTGTTCAAAATTTGGAAGGCCATGGTTGAGACAGAGACAGACTTGAGACTAAAATGTTGGAGGTCTGATAATGGTGGTGAGTATATTGATGGTGGGTTCAAGGAGTATTGTGCAACTCAAGGTATCAGAATGTAGAAGATCATTCTTGGGACACCAGAGCAAAATGGAGTTACTGAATACATGAACAGAACCATAAATGAGCGTTGTAGAAGCATGAGGCTATACGCTGGACTACCACCTACTTTCTGGACAGATGTAGTTAGCACTGCACTATACTTGATAAACATAGGGCCATCTGTTGCACTAGATTGTGGACTGTCTGAGGAGGCTTGGAGAGGGAAAGAGGTCAAATTTTCTCATCTTAAAACTTTTGACTGTCTTTTTTATGTTCTTATTGATTCTGATGCTCGTAGTAAACTTGAGACCAAGTCAAAGAAATGTTATTTTATTATCTATGGAGATGAGACATTTGGCTATCGTTTCTGGGATGATCAGGGTCAGAAGATTATAAGAAGCAGGAATGTGATTTTCAATGAGAAGATTGTGTACAAAGACAAGTCTAGTACAGTTGCTGAAGCAGCTCCTCAGGAGTCTGAGTTTGTGTGTTTGGATGACTTACTAGAGGCCACAGTGTAGTGTAGAGAAATGAGTGACGGGGAGAATGGGTCCAGTACACCCATTCCTATTATTCTGCAATCAGATCCAGAGACGTCCACTCCTACAGCTACAGTTCGTAGGTCAGTTAGGACTATTCGCCCTCCACAACGTTTCTTACCTACTTTGAATTATATTCTGTTGACAGATGGTGGAGAATCGCAGAGTTACCAAGCAACATTACAAGATGAAAATTCTAGCAAGTAGGAGCTGGTCATGAAAGATGAGATGAATTCCTTGCTAGGGAATTAGACATGAGAGTTGACAGAACTTCCATCAGGGAAGAAGGCATTACACAACAAGTGGGTGTACTGGATGAAAACTGAGCATGATGGCAGTAAGAGGTATAAGGCCAGACTTGTTGTAAAAGGCTTTCAATAGAAACAGAAACAGGATATTGATTACTATGAGATTTTTTTGCCTGTGGTAAAGATCACAACCATCAGGCTAGTTTTGGCTATGGTTGCTACTGAAGATCAATTTCTTGAGCAGTTAGATGTGAAGACAGCTTTTCTTCATGGAGATTTTAAAGAAGACATCTACATGCACCAACCTGAGGAGTTTGTGGTACAAGGAAAGGAAGGTTCAGTTTGTAGATTGAAGAAGAGCTCGTATGGCCTGAAGCAAGCTCCTAGGCAATGGTACAAGAAATTTGACAGCTTCATGTGTGGTGCAGGATACATCAGATGTCAGGCATATCACTGCTGCTATGTCAGGCAGTTTGACAATTCTTACATTATTTTGTTGCTATATGTGGATGACATGCTTATTGCAGGGGCTAATATTGATGAGATTAATAATCTGAAGAAGCAGTGTCAGAGCACTTTGCAATGAAGGATTTGGAAGTTGCAAAGCAAATCCTTGGCATGAGAATTGTCAGAGACAGAGTCAAAGGCACGTTGAGACTCTCACAGGTTGAGTATGTGAAAAAATTACTCAGTAGGTTTAATATGGACAAGGCCAAGCCAGTTGGCACACCCTTGGGTAGTCACTTCAAACTCAGCAAGAATCAGACACCTAAGTCAGAAGAGGAACAAGACTATATGAGTAAGGTTCCTTATGCCTCAACTATTGGTTCACTTATGTATTCTATGGTCTGCACTAGACCAGATATTACCCATACAGTGGGAGTTGTGAGTAGATACATGAGTAACCCTGGAAAGCAACATTGGAAAGCAGTGAAGTTGATTTTGAGGTACCTAAAAGGTTCTTCAGAAACGTGCTTGTGTTTCTCATGAGAGGGCTTAGAAGTGCAGGGCTATGTTGATGCTGATTTAGCTGGAGATATTGATAGTAGAAAAAGTACCACAAGGTTTGTTTACACTCTGGGTGGTATTGCAGTTTCATGGGGTTCAAATATACAGAAGATAGTTTCTTTGTCTACTACAGAAGCTAAGTATATTGCAGTTTTAGAAGCTGTAAAGGAAATGGTTTGGATACAGGGCTTCTTGGATGAATTGGGTAAAAAGAATCAGAAGGGCACTCTCTACAGTGACAGTCAGAGTGTTATATTCCTTGCCAATAATCCAACGTTTCATTCCAGGACTAATCACATTCAGATAAGGTATCACTTTATATGATCATTGTTAAATGATGGACAACTGTTACTTGAGAAAATTTGTGGAAGTAAGAACCCTACTGATATGTTGACAAAGGGTGTTACACTTGAGAAATTGAAGTTGTGCGCAACTTTAGTTGGTCTTCTAGCATGAAGATAGGGGCAGTGCGTTGCAGAGGTGGATGATATCATGTTTGAGGTAGAGGGCGATATTGTGGGTGTACCAGTCTCCAAGTGGGAGAATTGTTGAGTATTATGGAGTCTGGTCCACACCGCTCGAGCGAAGACAAGTCAGAGAGTTTTGCTCAAAGACAGCTCAATAGACAGCTCAAGCAAAGGTAAGTCAGAGAGAGTTCGCTAGACACCGCTCATCACACAGCTCGAGCGGAGAGAAGTCAGAGAGCTTCGCTTGAAGAGTCGCTCGACACATGGCTCGAGTGATTGCGGGAAACAGGTTCGCTCGATGCGGGCTTGACATGCCACTCGAGTGAACATTACTATTTCTGAAATCTTTAGGGTTTCCGCCGCATGATGTATTTATGTGATTTGTTCTTGACTTGTGACTAGATCAGAGTGAATAGTAGCCGCCTCATACTATTGTATTGTGATCCCTCAAGAAATAAAAATCCTTAGTACCTCCCATGGACGTAGGCATTTTGCCGAAACACGTAAATATTGTGTCGTGTGTGATTGCTTGTTTTTCCCTTATTTGCTTTTATTTTATTATCATTGTTTTTTCATGACACATGGAAGCAGTGAAAGTAAAGTTTTCCTACGAAACACACCATAACAGTCAACTGCAACGTCTTTCTACTTGTTGTGGTTTGAAGCCACAACCAATCGATTCACTTATTGGTTCAACAAATAGTCCCCTCTTGGCTGAGCCAAGGAACATGGGCCCGAACCTATGGTTCATTGTCCTTTTCTTTTTTATTTTACCCCCCACCGTACACTACAATTATTGTAATGGGATGTTTATATGGGGCACCCTAACCCTTCCTTTTGTATCTCTATTTTAGTTTAGAATAAATCTACTCGGCACCCAGTTTGAGTTTCTAACACCCCACACCTGACGTGGCGAACCAGTCTAGGCAAGTTCTCAGCTCAGATGAAAACTTGAATCAATTCTCAGCTCAGACTCACTTCCTCTTTGCGATTCTAGGGTTTCCTCTTAATTTCTTCCCTTCCACCTTGCGTCACTCACTTCCTCCTGATTTCCTCCTCTCTCTCACTCCCTCTCATGCTCCTCTCTCTCTCCCATTGTTCTCATCTCTCTCGTGCTCCTTTCTCCGATTCTAGGGTGATTTCCTCACTTTCTCCTGATTTCCTCCTCTCGTGTGCTCCTCTCTCTCTCTCTCTCTCTCTCTCTCTCTCACTTCCTTCATTTTCCTTTCTCTCCCTTTGTACTTCTCTCTCTAGTGCTCCTCTTTGGTAATCTGTGGCAAACCCGTCTCTTGCAAACTCCAAACGATGTTAAGATCTACGGCCACATCACTATAAGCTTCCAATCAAACCTTGGTTTATGGTTCCCCAGTACAATGACAGGGTTAAGCTAATTTTCTGGTATATATATACATTGAGTTTTGGTTGGTGAGGTGTGATTGTGAACTGTTGTTGTGTAATTGTTTGTATGGAATTTGTTTTCTGTTAATTTTTGTATGAATATTTGAAGTTTTTTTTTTTTTTTTGTGCCCATTAGCTGTTTGACGGTATTATTGAGCCAAATGGACATTGTGAACATTTTTGGGGACATATGCTACCAATGTAGTGACATCGTAGAAATGATACTTGCACTTATAAAAAAATGGTCAATTTCTCATGTTCTTCAGCAAAAGACATCACAATGTGACTCAGCCATTGAGAAATTGACCATTGACATGCACATTATATAGTATGTTAGTCATAGATATAATTATTGATGTTGTCCTATGTACTTGGGCTAGGTCTATATATTATTTATCAACAAGCTTTTTGTTTACCTATAAAAAAAAAAAAATTATTGAGGTTAATTGGTGATGTAAGTGTAGTGGTATATGGTCTTTTCTTTCTACTAATGTGATATAATGGTTTTTCCTTCCATTATTTCAACCAGAGATTCGTCAATTATAACAATTTTGAAAACTTCAACCTCTATCTAAAGGGGTGCAAAGACAGCCAGGAGGTTTGCCTAGAAGCAGCCACCCTTGAAAGAGTGCGTAATAGCTCACTGATCGAGCGCTCTTGGGCCTTTAGGATTAGGAAGAGCCTCTAAAAGTAAGAATTTTGATTCATTTTACCATTTAATAACTTATAATCAGATCTCGGTAACTAAATATTTAGTTTATTTTTTGCGAGGCAATGGGGCTGTTTCCATGCATCCATAACTCAAGATGAAAATGACCAGTTTTAAATAATCTATATTTGAACCAAGAAATGAACCAATTGTCAAATTGATTTGAACTAGAAGTGTTACCTTTTATGTTTTACTCCTAAAGAGTGCTTATATTGACACAATAACATGGTGAAACCAATTCTTATACTTGTGTGAATGCTAACTCCTATATGGTTTTATGTAACACAGGAGCCAACATAAGTTGAAGTTTGGTGGGTTAAGTCTATTCTTAGTTTAAGATATCATGACCAACACATCAATTTGTTAGTTTCGGTTTTATTATGTGGCAATGATAGATACATATAGAGAGTAGCATGTTTGGCTTTTGCAATTTATATTTTAGATTGTCGAGGGACTAGTACCATGGCATTACTTGAAATAATTATCATCAATATGCCATTCCTTGTTTCCATTGTCATTTACTTTCGTTCTCATTTAGATCACCTATAGCATCAAGTCAATCATCATCATGGTAGTTGATGCGTTTATGATGGAATCACTAATTTGTGGGTGTGGTTTGAAAGCACCATTGAAGACCTCCCAAACTAACAAAAATCCTAGAAGGAAATTTTATGCCTGCTCGAAATATAACACAGTAAATCAAATTTTAATTTGTCATATTTTCGTATTATTTTTGGAATTTCTTTTGAATGTGTCATATTTAACGTTTGAAATTCTTAACGTCAATGCAAGGAGAACCAAGATGTTAGTTTTTCATATGGGTAGATATACTTCAATTGGTAGGGGAGAAAATTCTGAGAAGAGAGAATGTAGTTCGGTGGAGGGAGGATTATGTATTGCTATACGAGTATGAAGCTCAGACACAAAAAGATAAACTAATAGAGAGAGAATGATCTTCACAAAGAGGACCAACTTCGAAAGCGGATCGTAGAGAATAGATGTGCACGTATATTATTGTGTTTGTACTGTGCTTTATCTATTATAATAGTTTTTGGTTGATTTAGACTATACATGTATGGTATTACTATTAGTTGTAAATGGATGGTTCAAACTGTAATTGTAATGCTATATTCTCTACGAACATCATTAATAGGGTCGGTCTCCATCATATTTGCACACCTTTTAATAGTGAAGTAACTAGAATCAAGGAAAAAAAAGAAAAACATTTTGGGATACTCAAAAACAAGGGGAAAAAAAAAAGGCAAAACCTTAATAATTTCATTTTTTTTACAGACTCTCTTACATACACCAACATGCTACACAATTTCATCTCCATACAACAACAAGCAATTATCTCTACAAAAGCTTCTCCACAATTTCATCCCACAACACACAAAACATTCACAACAAGCTACATAATAAAAGGTCTAAAGTTTCATCCCCATACATGGCCTCAAAACCAAACAATCACAACAATGGTACAAAGTACTTCCCAAGATATAAAGTACACCATAACTAGAGCCTCTCATCCTCCATGTAATGACACACCACGAGCTTGCATTCACATCTTCAATTGGAAAGGATCATTACCAGCACATCTCTAAAAACAACACAATATACTCAATAGTTAATAATTACAACGAGTAATTTATTAATAATTGACCTAAACAAATAAAACATCTTTGGCAGATAACAACCTCACACCTCCTCATTGCCCGATGGCATTGGCTGTGTGTTAGAATTACACTGGGTTCTAATAATAAAATTGTCCACACTAGCACCAACTTGAGATTTCGGGCCTCACCCAATTGTGATTCCTCATTGAATAGTTTCCGGGATGTCTAAATTTTATTAAAAAAACAAAAATGAAAAGTAGAACGGAATATACATAATATATAATTTACTAATACAAAAAATTTACTATATGTTTCTTCTTTCTCTCGGTTGTAGCATTCTCCATAGTTAGAACCTTTCTTTTCGTTTGGGGCTCTCCCTTTCCCTCAGACAATGTGGGGGCTCAATATTTTCTTACCAGTGTCTACGATGACGTTCTCTTTGACCTTGGTTGAACTAGACTCAAGTATTAAGCCTTTAAATTGGTGCTCAAACTCATCTAAATACCGTAGGAATGCATTGACATGGTCATCACTTGGGGATATACACACGTTGCTAATTTCAAATATCTTTTAAGCACGACCTTATACCTCCATGCGTCTGCATTGTCCCACTAGTCATTGTAACTACTTTTGACCAGTGTGTATTTCCTTCTTAAGTCTTTCTCGATCAATCCAAGACATACTTCTCTAGTAGTACATTAACGCTCTTCATTTGATAGACTTTAAATGCATGCCTACAAATAATCCCCCTCATCTCAAACAAGGCACATGTGCAATTAACGTCATATTCATCGTCGTTATAGGAAATCGAGTATTGGATCTTTTTTACAGGGTCATTAGTGGAAATGCAACCCTGCATGCTGACAAGTATGCAATTACATAAAATCATCCCCAACACCTCTCTTTGGACCTCCTTAAACTTCACATTTGTATATACTATTTGAAACTTCTTTTCAATGCGGGATATGCATGAGATTGTTTAGTTGCAGGAATTGAAATCAGTGGTCGCTTTGACCTCCACATTCTTCCTAAAAGTATTGTCAAATTGATCGAAAAACTCCTTCAACATCATACCAGAATGCACAAACCTGTTGAAAAAAGCATTCATGCTTTCAAATTGCTTTGTAGTGCTCATACTAGTCCAAAATACACTCTTTAAGTATACTGGTACATAGAACGACCTCTCATTGTTCAACCCATGCAACCATGCATTATCACAAAGGTCATACTTCTGAAGTAGTTACCCCCACTTGTTCTCAAATTCTGCGCAAGTCTATGAATCTTATAAAGCACTTTGAATGACAATCTTCAACCTTTTGGTGAATTAGGAGTTGGATCTCAATTTCTCTGGCAGTTTCCACATGATATTCCAAAGATAATATCTATGGTGACTGCCTAGGAATACCATGGTAATAGCACTCTTTATTGCTTGATCTTGGTCTGTTATGATGACTTTGGGAGCCCAACCATTCATGCACTTCAACGATGCTCAAAACAACCAGGCAAAAGTACTTGTATCCTCGCTTGAAATCAAGCCAATCCCTAATAGTATGGACTGCCCATGATGGTTTACACCAATAAAGGGAGCAAAAGGCATACCTATTTATTAGTTACATCGTATCGAAGGTGATAACATCTCCGAATTACTTATATGCCGCTCGACTTCGTGCATCAGCCCTGAACACATTTCTGACTCTAAACTTGTCATCCACATCCATGATAGAAACAAAGCTATCATCCATCTCCCTCATTCTCTTAAATAGTCACAAAGTGATTCACCACCTCCTTTACCTAGCCTAAAGTGTCTGGTTTTGTCAATATAATTCCAATCATCTTTCCCTTGAAATTCAATATTCCCAACCCCCTGCATCAACAACACGTGTGTTTAAATTCTTGTTCATTTGAATACCTACTCTATCATTCAAATTGAGCATCATTTGATTGTATTCATTTAAACACTTGTGAGACCTAAAAAATCTGAACTTCTGTGGGCTGAGGTACTGTGATTGTGAACAATCTAAACAATGGTTAACACCCATACCCCCTTCACCAAGTGAGCATTTACTTCACCTTACAATTTGTTTTGACTGTTGGTCGTGGCCTCGAGAGATTACTGTGGCTAGGATGGTGCTTATCGCCATGTGCACACCCAAGTGTCACATACTTTGCACTTCCATTTGCCTCTCTCTTCATTCTAAATGTCTTCACACCAAAACCCGATTGCTTGGCATATCGTTTGTAATAGGCCATAAGTACTTTCTCAGTGGCAAATTCCATACCAGATTTTGGCTCTTCAACTCATTCATCATCCTCCGATACTTCATTAGTCTCCTCCACCTCTGAAGTTTATGAAATGCAAATGTATGGTTAGGATTTGCATTTATATTATATACATTAGATGTTAGCTCATCGAGTTAAAAGTCTAATATCATTAGTAATATGATAGCTTTGATCAATCGTGTGTGATGTACCTCTAACATCCTTTTAACTTTCGTCACTATTCGGCACAGTTAATGAATCAATTGCGCATTAGGGGGTCTCTTAAATCATCTCAACTCCTCTAGATTACTAATTGGAGGATAGGACATAGTTTGTGGATGCTGCAATTAGGCATGGTATTAGAAAGACTCAACTGCACATATGGAAGAACTTTTTACAAAAATGAAAGACATTGACCTAGGGAGTCTCTTGCAACCATCTCAACTCCTCCAGATTACTCGATGGAGGGTAGGGCATAGTTGGTGGATGATGCAATTAGAAAGACTCAACTGTATGTACAAAAGAACATTTTAAAAAATAAAAGGCATCTACCTGGATAGTGCCTTGCCTAATTGTACGTACAAAAGAAAATTTCAAAAAATAAAAAGCATATGCCTCGATAGTGTCTTGAAATCATCTCAATTCCTCTGGATTAGTGACCGAAGGGTAGGGCATAGTTGTTGGATGCTATAATTAGATATAGTGTTAGAAAGATTCAACTATACGTATGAAAAAAACTTTTTTAAAAAAAATAAATGGCATGTACTTGGACTTCGTATTAATGACCAGAGGATAGGGCATATATAGTTGGTAGATTTTGCAATTAGGCATGGTGTTAGAAAGATTCAACCACACATACAGAAAAACTTTTCACAAAAATAAAAGGCATCTACCTGGCTATCCAAATGGTACAAATTTGGATTTTGATATGTATTTGGAGGCATCTTAAATGACACGTAGTATGAATTTTCAGGACTATAACATCCTTATAATACACAAATAAACAATAAATTAAGTAAATGGAAGTATCGAGCATAATGACATATCCAAATGACCAATGTACCTGGGTCGATGAAATAAATGTAGAAGGCATGGGTGGCCTTCAATCTTCTTCTTTGCCTTCCATCTAATGGCTTCTTGTCTAATCTTACAAAATGATCTTATTATAGGGTCAAAATTTATAGATGATATACAAAAACTATCAATAGAAGGTAAATCAAGTTTTTCCCAAGAAAAAAGGGAAAAAAATCAATTTAGATTGAGCTGAGACCGAAAAACATCTGCCAAAAAATGTATTTCCATCAATTTTGGAAAAAAAATCTAGTTTATCATGAACTTGGGAGTATATGAACGCTTTAATCATAAAACAATAAATACGAAAGATGCAAAACATTTTCCAACAGGTCAATATCACAAGGTTTTTCATTACTTAAAAGCTGGTGCCATTTGGGGTTCCTTAAAAAAGGAAAATAAACAAACTTAATATTATAGTAGGCCCTTTGTGGACAACATGATTGCTGAGACAAGTTTAACAAAATCTCTGTCCTATGCAACAAACCTAATTGACAAATTATGGAGTAGTCAACCATTGTTCTAAGCTCTAACAATATAGGATTAAGACATATGTAACAGCCCACCACAAATTCAGTGGATGAATTTCTTTAGATTTTAGGAACGTCGTGAAAACACCGAAAATGTCTCACGAATCGAGCAATCACGTAAGTTTTAATCTATCAGCATAATCAGTTTCTTATCCATTTTGGTGTCAATAATAAGATTTTAATTATTTGAGGTGCTTAAAAGCGTGAGAATGACAAACAACTTGCACCACTAGTCTCGGATGAATATTTAAGATTTTACGGCTTAATAAAACCATTTTCATTTTATGAATGATAGTTGTTTGAAAACGCATTTTCATTTATTTGAGGAGCTTAGGAGTCCAAATTTGTGAAACGAATTGCACTCCTAGTTTCCTAGTATTATTTAGGATTTTATGGTGTAAAGTTATTTTCATCATTTTTGGAGTGAATAGTAATACCAACGTTAGAACTCAGTATAGTTGTTTTCAAATCAGAGTGTGAATTGTCCAAATCAGTCTAACGAGGTTTTATTTGGACACATGGCAAGATCTTCGTCACACTTGGTAAATATTTTAGGACACTTGGCATCAAGAGGAACCATGAGATTGAAATGAAAAGGAAAGGAAGGAAAATCAAGCTTTCTGATCATCCCACCTAAGCCAAATAGTATTCCATCCAACCATTTGTTTTTGTACCAAACCAAAGAGTGTCTCAACCCGAGTAAAACCCTAAATATTTGGGATTAAATTGAAATATCAAAACCTTGATGAAATTGAAACCCCAAATGGTTTCCCAAACCCTAAATGAAGCGGGTTTTAGCTTAATGTTTTATCACTTGATTAAATCACATGCTATTAACCATTCAAATTCATGTTATTACACTCTTGTTCATTCTTTTATACTATAGTGTTCTCATCGGGCCAATAAAAAATAGATTTTGGCTCGTTAGAAATTGAAACCCCAAACCAAACCCTATTGAAACTCCAATGAAGCCCAATCGGTTTAGGCCCACATATGCAAGGCTTCTTGAGGGATTTACCCCACGGCCATGAGTGTACTTCCACTACCCATGTCAGCCCTTAATAGTGGTTTATGGGAGGGCAATTAGCCACCTCACCACCACCACCCCATCACACAACAGCCCCAAAGCAGAAAATTATGGGCTATAGTCTATGGTTTTGCCCATAGTTTTGGCTGATAACACATCACCAAGTGGTCACCCTCACATCCACTCACAATACCTCTAGCAGTATATGAGTTGTCCATGGCCTGTTCCTTAGGCTTTTGTCACTTTTGAATCATTTTCTTAGAGAGAACTCAATGAGAGACTTCAGAAGACTTTTCTAGCCTAATTTGTTTGAATTGTTTGAAGCCTTTGTTGATTATAACAAAACTCATTTCATATAAGTTTTTCCTCTTTAAGTATAGTTTTCATTTATATATTTTTTGTGATTTTACATGAAGATTTGATTAGTGAAAAGTCTGTTTAAGCATGCAAAGGTCATACCAGATGATAATTTGGACAATGTGTGATTCTTTGATTTTTTTTATGAAGTTCTTGGAAATATCTTGGTCCGATATTTTCATGGTTTAGAGTTAACATATGAAACATGTAAGTTAGATTTAAATATGTTGCATATTTAGAGTTTTTACTAAGAGTTTTGTATGATATGAGAAAGTTGGAAACTAGATGTGTAAAATCAATTTTTGTTTTGAGTAAGCTTAAATATATTATTATGGAAGCATGCTCCATATTCACATATGTTGTCCTTAAGACTTTGATATATGTGTTAGAAAGCAATTTTGAAGATTTATGGTTGTGAACTTGAGGAAATAAAATTTTATGCATGCTAAGGTCCGGTTGGAACACAAACTTGAGGCTCATGGGTTGTGTTGTCTTTCTATGCAATTTCTGCTATGTGATATTGAGTTTGATGCTTATATCAATTTTAGGACTTGAATATGAAGTATATGATGTTGTTTTTTCATAGGTTACTTCATGGAACATTCAGATCTAGTGGATGATCAACAATCAAAACATGCAGTACTCGGTTTTGGATTAAATGTGCAAATCGACTACGTTGGTCGATGTCATATAGGTTTTTTGATCTTTGACTTGTTTATTCAAGCATGCTATTTCTTAGAATTGATTAATAATCATGCTAAAAATATGTTTTTCAACTTTTAGAGTTCTTGCAGTTGATTTGAAGAATGATAGACCACAAATATCAAGGTTTTTTCTTTATAGTCAAAAGACTTGATATTTCCAAGTGCTAGGATGGGGCAATAGCTAATGAAACTCTATTGTTCACGTTGAAGTGTTTAAACTGATATGAAATTCCCTAAGTTGATAAAGCACCGTCAATAGGCTTCGAATGTCGCCTAAGTAATTGGTCCTTAGAGCGAAATTAGGCACCAATGCTGATGGTGTCAAACCACAGTTCAATTTCATGTTGTACGCACTTGTGCAGGTGCAGATACCCATGGTGTGATGCGTCTATTAATGGAATCATAACAGGTGCAAATATGTGTGATGTAATTCAGTTTCGGCTGGGGCACACAACTCAAGGGGACCTGTGTAGCATTCATAGCTCATGTTTATAATTAATAAATTATTATGGGAATAAGATTTCAAGTTTATGTTCAATTTCAAGTTCAGTTCAGTCTCAAGTTTAGTTTAGTTTCAGTTCACATCATGTTTATTTCATGTTCAGTTCAGTTCATGTCCGTTACAGCTCATGTCAGTTGCAGTCTATGACAATTGAGGTTATGTCAACTCATATCTTTGTCAATTTCCAAGTCACATCACGTTCACACATGTTCACGTTAGTACTGGGGAGACATACGTCGTCTTTAAGCCGCAGTGCGCAAAGTGTTGCAAACTTCTCCCCGAAGAATGCTACTACATATATGTTGTATGCTTTAGATGTGGAAAACTCGAGCACATGATCAGAGAACGTCCCAATGCTGCACAGAGTAGTGGATCTGGCTACAATGATGACAACAAACCAAGGCCCCAAGTCGTAGTGTGAGTATACACTGTAACGACAGGAGACGTTGCTGGTGATACATCATAGGCAAAAGAAGCTGGTGTTATCACTAGTATCTTCTAATACCTTTGTGCCTTTACTTTGGCTTAGAATGGTAGAATTGGTATTAATACTAGTATCACCTTATATCTATAGATAGAAACGTTAACCTGTTAAGGTTCACAGCTTGTGCACTTTTCGATTCGGGCACGTCATAGCCTTTTGTGTCTGCAGCATTTGCACGGATTTGTAATTTTCAAACTGAGTTGCTATCTTGTAAGGTTGTAGTAACGATTCTTGATGGGAATACAATAGCTTCTACCCGTGTAGTTAAGGAGTGTTCTGTTGTGGTAGAAAGTAGGACATTGAAGACTAACTTATTGGTGTTTGGTCAGATGGAGTTTGATCTAATTTTAGGGATGAACTAGCTATTTAAGCCCTATGCTAAGTGAAGACTGTCGAAAGAGAGAATTTGTGTTTGAACCCCTACGTGAAGACAAGATGAGTTACGCATGAATGTCGGCTAAGGCCATCCCTCTAGTGCTTTCGGCTTTATAGGCCAGGAGGTGCATCGAGGAAGGTCCCCTAGCATTTTTGCTGATGGTTGTTGAGAAGTCATTTGGAAGTGAAGAATTCTATGGGATACCTATGGTTGAAGACTTTCCTAAGGTTTTCACTGACGAGTTACTCAGATTACCATTAGAGAGAGAGACGGAGTTCAAAATAGAGTTGGAACTTGCCACGGTTCCGACCCACAAGCACTGTATCGCATGGCTCCCTCAGAATTGAAGGAGCTCAAGGTGCAGTTGGAGAAACTATTATAGAAGGGATTTATTCATTCTAGTTCTTCACTATGGGGAGCACCTATGCTATTAGTGAAGAAAAAGGATGGTTCCTGCATGTGTTAAACTACAGGGAGTTAAACAAAGTGATGATCAAGAACAAATATTTGTTACATCGAATTTACCATCTATTGAATCAATTGCAAGGAGCATCCGTATTTTCAAAGATTGATTTGCAATTTGGATATCACCATCTAAAGGTCAGGGAACAAGATGTGCTGAAAATTACATTTAGGATAAGGTAAGACCAATATGAGTTTTTGGTGACTCCTTTTGGGTTAACCAATGCTCTAGTTGCATTCATGAACATGATGAACAAAATATTCAAATCTGTTCTAGATAGTTTTGTTGTCGTATTCATTGATACATCTTAATTTACTTAAAAAGTGAGCATAAAAATCACCTAAGTATGGCGCTAGCCATACTCAGAGATCAGGAGTTGTATGTTAAGCTCAGTAAGTGCGAGTTCTGGTTTCATGAAATAAAATTTTTAGGTCGCGTGATTTCCAGTGGAGGACCCAGCAAGATTGAAATAGTAATGAACTAGTAGAATCGACTAGTGTGCATGAGATTTGTCATTTCTTAGGATTGGCTGGTTATTACAAGAGGCTCATGGAAGGATTCTACAATTTGTCTAGACCACTTGTCGACTTAACCAATAAGAATGCGAAGTTTGTTTGGAGTAATAAGTACGAGGCAAGTTTTCTAGAGTTAAAGAAATGACTTATGACACCACCGGTAGTTACATTGCCGAGGCCTCATAAGCTTTTTGTGGTGTATGGTGATTTATCCAAGGTAGGACTAGAATGTGTGCTAATGCAAGAAGGAAGAGTAGTCGCTTATGCTTCACGTTAACTGAAGGATCATGAGTAGAATTATCATACTTATGACTTGGAGTTAGCTAGAGTGGTTTTTACTTTCAAGTTTTGGAGACACTACTTATACGGCGAAAAGTGTGAAGTTTTTACAGATCACAAAAGCCTTAAGCACCTTTATGAGCAAAAGAACCTTAATATAAGGTAAATGAGATAGTTGGAACTGATTAGTGACTACCACTGCGACATAAATTACCAACCCAGAAAGGCCAATGTGTAGCTGATGCTTTGAGTCGCAAGAGCAGAGCGGAAGATTCGTATGTTAAATCATAGGAAGTGAGATCTCTTTTAAATAGTATGAGCAACTGTTGATCGGAGACTGTAATCAAGAAACCATTTTGACCGTAGTTCAAGAATTCATTCCATTGGATTGGGAAAAACTAAAGAGTCATCACAGAGAAGAAAGTAAATTGATGGAGATCATTAGAAAGGTCGAGGGGCCTTAAGGGTCAAAGGACTTCAGTATCAAAGAAGACGAGACTTTGTACTACAATTACTTAAGAGTTATCCCAGTCGATTAGGAATTACAAGATAGGGTATTGAGAGAAGCTCATAGCACTCCTTATACAACCCATCCTAGTAGTACGAAAATGTACCAAGATTTGAAGCATCATTTCTGGTGGGAAGGAATGAAAAAGGATGTGGCAGAGTTTGTGAACAAGTGTTTTATCTGTAAACTTATTAAAGCAGAACATCAGAAGCCGGAAGATGCGTTGCAGCCACTGCCAATCCTAGAATTGAAGTGGGAAGATATCTCAATGGGTTTTGTAATGGGTTTTCCAAGAATTGTAGTCGGGAATAACATTATTTGGGTGATAGTTGATCATTTAACGAAGTGTCCCCACTTTATATGTATCAAGAATACTGGCTCTTTGAAGAGATTGATGAGGATTTATGTGTTAGAAATTGTCAAACTACATGGTGTACCAAGGACTATGGGGTCATATAGAGACCCTTGTTTCACGTCTCGGTTCTGGCAGAATTTGTTGGGCACCAGTTTGAAATTTAGCAGTGCCTACCATCGTCAGATCGATGGACAGACTGAAGGACGATTCAGACTTTGGAAGACATGCTTAGAGCCTGTGTGTTGGAACACGAAGGAAATTGGGAGAAGCAACTACATTTTGTAAAATTTGGTTACAACAACAACTTCCAAGCCATCATTCAGATGACATCCTATGAAGTTTTGTATGGCAGGAAATGCAGATCTCCATTAGAACAAAGTCAGAGAGAAGACTGAAAATTTTACAGGAGATAAAAGAAAAAGTCCTTACAATTAGAGAAAGGATGAAGTAGCACATAGTGGACAGAAGAGCTATGCCAACAACAGAAAAAGAAGTATAGAGTTTGAAATTGGAGATTGGGTTTATGTGAAAGTATCTCCTATGAGATGAGTAAATCGATTTTGTGTTAAGGGCAAGTTAAGCCCGAGATACGTGCAACCTTACGAGATATTGGAAAAAGTGGGATCAGTTGCGTACTGTCTGGAGCTGCCAACTGAGTTCCACGAAATTCATAATTTATTCCATGTGTCTTCATTGAAAAGAGTTTTGGAAATCAGATACCAGCAATCATACCCGAGAGTATACCTTTGCAATCTAACCTAACATACGAGAAAAGATCGATGCAAATCCTTGATTAGAAATAGAAGGAATTTCGTAACCGCAAGAATCCATTAGTCAAAGTACTTTGGCAGAATCATAATGTTCAGGAAGCAACTTGGGAAAAAGAAGTTGATATGAAAGCCAAGTACCCTTATATGTTTGCATCTGTCAATCATTGTACTTCATTTGCTTGGATATCAAATAAAGTACATATTTCGTCTTGGATTTATTGTGGACCCGTTTATAGTTTGTGTTTTGAGTTATCTTATATCTTTGACTATGTCCTTTTGTAGTTTCCATGGTGGACTACTGTTAGGCGATTGATGCTTTCTGCACAATGTGTGGAGAGATGAGAGAGGAACGCCGTAGGAGGCGACTTATTGAGTTGGATAGGCAGACCACTACCGATTGATAGGAGATGGTGTGTCTAGAACACCATTGTAACCACATGATGGACATAGATAAGAATGGTGTAGGTTATGTGATGAAGGCTTTTATCTCATGAAGAGCATTATCCAACTCTTCACCCGACCAAGTGGATGGATCGGATAGTTTCAGAGTAAGGATGTCATGGGACAGAACTGAGTTCAGCCAAGCCGCTAAGGCGCACACTGCGGCCATCGATCCTGAGTTCAAGACATCAGGATAATCAATATCGTCTACTCATTGAGGATGACTACTCGTTCAAGGTCATGTACCTGGCAACAATGACGCGGAGGTCGCACAACACATTGACCCCAGACGCTTTGGTAACATGATTTATGACTCCGATGAGGACGTGCTTTACTATATGCCTTAACATACCATGACTGTAGACCCTAACTCGCCCCCACCGACTAGTGATTATATGCGTAGATTTGGTGAGCAACATTTCTCTTTGGTTTGATAGTAGTTTTTTTTTTTTTTTTTTGTAGGGCATGCGTAGATTTTGACAACAACATCTTTTTTTAGGAGGGGAGGATGTAAGAGCTCACAAAAAAATCAGTGGATGAATTTCTTTAGGCTTTAAGAACTTCATGAAAATACTGGAAATGTCTCACGAATTGAGCGATCTTGTAGGTTTTAATTTGTCAGCATAATGAATTTCTTACCCACTTTGGTGTCAGAAACGTGATTTTATTTATTTGTGGTTCTTGGGAGTGTGAAATTGAGAAACAATTTGCACCATTAGTCTGAGATGAATATTTAGGATTTTATACCTCAATAAATGATTTTCATTTTCTGGTAGATAGTTGTTCGAAAATGCGTTTTGATTTATTCGAGGCGCTTAGGAGTTGAAATTCGTAAAAAGAATTGCACTCCTAGTTTCATAGGATTATTTTGGATTTTATGGTGTAAAATTATTTTCATCATTTTTGGAGTGAATAGTAACACCATTGTTAGAATTCTATCAGCCATTTTCAAATCACAGTATGAATTGTCTAAATCAGTTTATAGAACTTTAGCTACACTTGGTGAATAGTTTAGGACATTTGGCACTAAAAGGAACCATGAGATGGAAATGTGAAGGGAATGAAGAAAAATCAAGTTTTGTGATCATGTCACCTAAGCCAAACACTATTTCATCCAACCATTCATTTTTGTGAACCCTAAACGGTTTCCCCAAAGTCCAAATGGTTTCCCAAACCCTAAATGAAGCCGGCTTTAGTTTAGTATTTTATCACTTGATTAAATCACTTCTACAGGCTATTAACCATTCGAATTTATGTCATTACACCCTTATCCATTATTTTATACCATAGTATTTTCATCGGGCCAATAAAAATTAGATTTGGGTTTGTCAGAAACCAAAACTTCAAACCAAACCCTATTGAAACCCCAAATGATGCCAAACCAGTTTAGGCCCACCTAAAAGCTCCACCTATGCAAGGCTTCTTGAGAAAGTTTCCCCACTGCCGTGATTGTATTTCAACTGCCCATGTCAGCCCCAAATAGTGGTTAATGGGAAGGCAATCAGCCACCTTACCACCACCCCATCTCACGGCCACCCCAAAGCAGAAAACTGCGTGCTGTAGCCCATGATTTTTCCCATGGTCTTAGCTGACAACACATCACCAAATAGTCACCTTAGTATCCCCTCTCAACACGTCCAGCAATATATGATTTGTCCATGGCTTGTCCATTAGGCTTTTGTCACTTTTGAATCACTTTCTTGGAGAGAACTCAATGAGAGACTATAGACAACTTTTCTGTTCTTTCTTGCTTGAATTTTGCAAAGTCTTTGTAAGTATATTATGACAAAACGATCAACATATAAGTTGTTACTGTTTGAGCCTAGTTTCCATTACTATATTTAGTGTGACTTTTGATGAATGTTTAATTAATTACAAGTCTGTTTAAGCATGCAAAGGTCATACTAGGCGATAATCTGGACAGTGTGTGATTCTTTGATTTTTTTTTTTATGAAGTTCTTGGCATGATCTTGGTCTGATACTTTTACATTTTAGAATTAACATATTAAAATGCAAGTCAGATTTATAAAGTGTTGCATATTTATTGTTTTTACAACAAGTTTTTCATTATATGAGAAAGTTAGAAACCGTAAATGAAAAAATAGTTTCGTTTTTGAGTAAGCTTAAATCTTTTGTTGTGGAAGCATGCTCCTTTGGTTTTGATATTCACATTTGTTGTTTTTAGGACTTTTATCTATGTGTTAGGAAGTTATTTTGAAGATTTTTGGTTCTGATATTGAGTGAATGAATTTTGATGCATGCTAAGGTCTGGTTGGAACAACTTGAGGCTCATGGGTTGTGTTGTCTTTCTATGCATTTTTTGTCAGGTGATCTTGAGTTTGATGCTTAGATCAATTTTAGTACTTGAATATGAAGCGTATGATGTTATTTCGTGATGGTTTACTTCATGAAAAATTCAGATCTAGTGGTTGATCCAAAACCAAACCATGTAGTACTCGGTTTGGAGTAAATGTGCAAACTTAGTAAACTTTGTGATATTTGGTGGATGTCTTATAAACTTTGTGATCTTTGATTTGCTTGTTCAAGCATGCTATTTCTTAGGATTGATTTATGATTATGTTAAGAATATGCTTTTGAACTTTTGGAATTCTTGGAGTTGATTTGAAGAAGGATAGACCAAGAACATCAAAGGTTGTTCTTTGTGGTAAAAAGACTTATTTGGGCATGAAAGAAATTTTTATTTTATGATATGTGTTTTTTTTTAATGTCCTAACATGATATTAAAGCATATGATATTATTCTTGTATGTTGCATGATTTGATTTTAGCATGAAAATTAGAGTTGAAAGAATTGGTGCAAAAATCAAGGATTTTAGCCTTAGTGTGATTCGGCCTATGCTTAGTTCTTGTAGCTATGCTGTGTTTTAAATTTTTCTAATTATATATTTGGATTTGAGGATAAAATTTACATGAGGAATGTAAATTTTTGTGAGTTAGGGGTAAAATGGTCAATTTTCCATAAGCGGATTGGGAAATTGTAATTTTACTTTGATTCATTAATTTTATATTTATAAGTTTATTAGTGAGGATTTTCTAACTTTTAGAAATGCATCCTTACAATTCCCGTTATTTCACACATAAATTCATCATGGTTCATTCACTGTAAGTTAGTCTCTAACTTAGTTTTAGGGTATCTATGTGTGTATGGTTGTGAGAAACCATCATTCATGTTGGTTTGGGTTTTATATATGTATATATATGTTGAGTTATATTACATGTTATATTACGTCATGCCGTGTTTAATTGTTGCACGCCAAGTGCTAGGATGAGATAATATCTTAATGGAGCTCTATTGTTTATGCTGAAGTCTGAAGTGTTTAAACTGGTATGAAATTTCTTAGATTGACAAAGTACCATCAACAGGCTTTGAATGGGGCCTAAGTAACTGGTCAGAGCAAAGTTAGGCACCAACACCGATGGTGCCAATCCACAGTTCAATTTCATGTTATATGCAGTTGTGCAGGTAATACTCGTAGTGTGAGGTGTATATTAACGTATTTACATCTGATGCAGATTGATGTGATGCGGCAAGAGCACATGGCTCGAGGGGACATGTGTGGCATCCATAGTTCATATTTAATTAATTAGTTATTATGGGAACAAGATTTCAAATTCATGTTTAGTTTCAAGTTTAGTTCAATTTCAATTCACGTCATATTTATTTCACGTTCAGTTCAGTTCAAGTTAGTCCAGTTCATGTTCATTACAGTTCATGTTAGTTGCAGTCTTTGTCAGTTGAGATTATGTCAGCTCATGTCTTGTTAATTGCCAAGTCATGTCACGTTAGCATTAATGTTTTTACTGTCATGCATGCATCTGTATACTGCTAGTCAAGTTTTTTGTTATATTTATGAGATTTATAATCAAATCTCAATTGGTAGTTCTAACTATCATTCCCCCCAGAATGGTATATCATGTGCTAGGATCAGGAGATGTGACAGAGGGTGGACTAGAGGAGGTCGATTAGGCGGCAAAGCAATGACACATAGCTCATTTCTTCGATGCTCCATTTTATTGATAGTATATTGGCTTCCTTGGCCGAGTTGTGCGAGTTACTCAATAGATTAGCCTAATAGTTATATCAGTCTTTGCCTGTACTTAAGGAGTACTATCTCTAGTACTCATAATGTTACATATCTTTTGGATATAATTGTAACTTTTGAACGTCTGTCATCTTAAGATTATGAAGTACGTTTGGATATTTGGGATATATCTTATCTGGTACATAGTATTGCTCAAAGAAAAAAGCTATATGTTGCGAATATTGCATATTGTTAGATGCATTCTAAGTACATTGTATCTTTATTTGTCATGAAGGAGGGCAGGTAATATTATGTTGCATGTCCTGACGTTTCAGAATTCGTCAAATTCCAAGCAGAATTTTGAGGCATCACAACAGATAACAAATGTCCTTCCTAATCTCACTATTGAATGACACCATGATTTTTCATAATTAGTTTTAAAAAAATTATGCAGAAAAAGTCTTTGGAAATTTGGGTTGTTGGGATCTTTGACTAGCAGGTCTGTCTTCTTGTATTGGAAATCTATTCCACAGCAAGTTTGATTTTCCTACCATTCAAGTTCACTCTTTGATTATATATCCAACTACCATTCTAGTTCCTACTCTAAATTGTAGCTATACATTTGGACCACAACCTTAGGGCAAAAATTTCCCACAAAAAATATACTCTTTATACATGAATCAGATCAGATCCAACACTCATCATTAGAGAAAATGGTCCAACAAGCTTTCCAATAAAAGAAGACATACCCGTGCAGAACTCAAACAAGGTGTTTTCGTGCAAGAATGAAGAAGATCAAGGTGTTTTTCTTCCTCCACAACAGCTTTCGGTCGGTTGTTTTCCTCGGCAGCCCTAGATGGTGGCAGAGGTGAGATTGCGATTGGAGGGGAGAACACAGCCAAAGGGCAACGCGAGGGGGAGGGGAGAGAAATTTTGATTTCGAATCTCAATTCTTTCCCTAAACGCGCATTTAGTTTACAGCAGCATAAAAAAAATAACACGTCAACACAAGTGTTTGGTGTAGGATAAGATGAGGAATTTGAGTAGAACTACTCTTTAGTTTAATGCATCTTTGATTTTTAAAAAAAAAAAAAAAAAATGAAAAACTTCCGAGAACTTTTGCCTCCAAATATCACCTAAGAAAAGCATATTGCAGTCAAAAAGTGAAATGTGTGAAAGAAACACCTCAAATTCCACATGCTTGCCAAAAGAGCCTTGCATCAAGTAAAGTTCTACATTGAAAGAACCATTCATTTAAATGTCAAAGAAGCCCAACTCCAAGGGATGGCGTAGTGGTCCTGGGGTGAGACGTATAAACCAAACATCTTGGGTTTGAAACTCCGCATTCAACCATTCAAATTTTTACTGAGAGCCTGTACATCTAGAGCTAAGTCGGGACTCTGTTCCCGAAAATCTGGTGCAAACAAAAAAATGCAAACGAGCCCTCTAAATCTAGTATTCAAATTTTTTGGCCAGTTCATGCACTGACATGTTGATTAAGAGCTCGTGTTATCCGTGTTGAACTTTGGTTCAGAACAACAGAAAAGAGTATGTCTTTGGCTAAAAAATTTTCAGCCACCATTTGAATTACCTTTGTTTTAGTAACATGCAAAGTCACACTCCAACGTTAATTGGCATTTTGCTCGTGTGTCTTGTTGTAATACACAATTCCCTATCGACAAGCTCCAAGTATACAAATCAAATCCCTGCTGTATTTAGCGTAGAGCTAAAATCAGTACCATTTTGAGCCTTCTATCATTGTTTCTGACCAACTCTTGCCTAATTTTAATTAAATTATCAAGTGCACGAGAAAGATGAAATGCAGCCATCAAGCAGAATCAGCAAAAGCTACAACGCATGGCTTCCCTATAGAGGCTCACAGACCGCTAGCCCTTGTCAATGATAGAAACTGGTCATAGCAAGAGTTCAATGCCCACGCGATTACCTCAAATGTCCTTAGCCAACTAATCTTTATCAAGATGACATACAGAAGCATTAATGTCCCTTATCTCATGCTTGGCATTCAATTATTCAGGGCAGTCCGAGGAAACTCTCCATGTTTATACATTTATTATGTAATATAAATGGGATTCTCAATCCCTAGCATCTTTTCAGCACAGTATTAGAACAAAGTTGATGCAGTATACCTTTAGGACAATATCAGAAATCAATTGAGATCAAATCTCCAACGGTAAAGACATGTATCTGTTTCAAGCTTTCCCATCCCACTCTTCATAGAACTCCTTTAGGAACTCCTCCATGAATTTGTGCCTTCTCTCAGCCCTCTTCTGACCAGCCTGAATTTAATGTCAAACGGCATATAACGATCATAAATATCTAGGATTCTATCCATGTACATATATGCATCTGTTACATCAAACATTCATATCAAGCACAAAGAAAGACACATGGATGCACACAAACGATAAGAAAACCTGGGCAGGTATGTGTGCATCCAAGTCTTTTACCTTGGTTTTCATCAAATCCTTCAGCTTGAGAAGCTTCTCATGAAAATGATTCACAGTAGTCTGCTCATCTTTCTTCATGTACTGTTCCTTAGATACATCTGATCGTGGCTGAATGGCAGGATCATGTAGCACCCTGCTCCTACTTCCACCAAAAGTAAAGCAACGAGCAATGCCTGATTTTGAGGAACAACTTAAGATTGGTGCATAGCTTGTCAATTAAGAATTTGTTTTCAGTGAGTAAAACAGTTTGCAAGATTTTTGCACACATGAATAAAGAAAGAGAATCTTTTTGCACAAATGTATCTTAATATCACTCTTTTGACATTAATGATTTTCTCTTTTCTGGTGGAACTTTCAAGACCGCAGAGCAAGTGAAAATATTAGAACTAACATGAAGCCTTGATAAGCAACTTGCCACACCTCATTGGTCCATACCAAAATGACATCCTTCAGTCAAAACTCACTTTTGAAGAAGCCACCCTGGCATAACATAAATGGCTTTTATATAAAAGCACGTATGATATGCACAAATTACCAATTGCACCAATTGCATCAAGACGATCAGCATCTTGCACGATTCCAAATTCCGGAAAAAGTTCATTATTTACAAGCCCAGCTAGCTCATCTTTGAAACCTGAATTCAAAGATACATCTGTTGCAATTACTTACTTTCACAGAACAAATACAAACTATGACAAAGGGGAAAAAAGAAACAAAATTTCGTAACTTTACTGAATAGTGTAAGACAATCTCAAAAGCCATAATAAAATTCTGAGTTTCAAATAAAATTGGGTGTACTACAGAAGAAAAAGAGGAAAATCAGATTTATTACAATGACTATGAATAAGTAATTTAGAGATAATGAAAATAACATATGCGAACAAAAAAGATGAAGGCTTATCTTTGAATCAAGATGGCTCCAACTAAAATTTCCCATTGTGATCGAATGTACTATATATTTCTTTTATTCCTAACCATGTGTGTGATTTACTATTTTTTTTTTCCAAACACATACATAACATTTAGGCCATGTTTAGTCACACAAATTATTCTTCAGAATTTCTCTCTCTCTCTCTCTTTTTAAGTCAAAGCAAACTTCTTTAAATCTAAAAAAAAGTTCTATTCCAACTTTTCATCGAATCCTTGACCAAACATTACCTTAACACAAAAATCAATACAATTTTTACAAAGTCCAAAACCAAACTACTCTTAAAAAATTATATTCAAACAACTTTACAACTCTAAGGCATCTCCTTTGAGTGATTACACAAATTGTCGAAGACATAATGCTCCATTCAATCAACTATCACAAACTCCAATACAAAACTTATTCAACTTATTTTAAAAACAATGTCTTCAAAATTTTCTGTTCTTTTCCAATGCCCAATCTCAAAAAAATTCTCAAACATTTTAAAAGTTTTTCATAACCAAACATGGCCTTAGTAGCATACAAAATCATGTAAGCAAATTCCTTTTGTCAGCCAAATAGAATGCAACTATGTGAGTTTGTGTTCATGTACACGTGTGTGTGTGTGTGTTGTGTGCGTGCTTGTGCGTGTGTATGAGAGAGAGATTTATTATCAGGATGGAATGGTGCAAAAGACCAAATGTGAAGATGATAGGTAGGAGAGGAAGCCAGCTGAAGGGAGACAAGCACAGCAATATAAGAAGTGATTGAAGTAAAATGGAACATGCACCAGTATATTTAAATTATGAAAAAAAATACAGGAAAAACCTTTAGAAACTCACTGCCTGTACTCCAAAAAAAAAAAAAGTTTAACATTCAAAAGATAATTTCAAACAAAAGGGGGACAGAAAGCAACCAGGGTCAAGTGTCAACAAAGCATGCAGCTCTGAGGGTGGTACACATCACGGAACTTTCATAGTTATACAATCACCTACTTTACATTTTGTTTTTATCAAAACATAAGTTCTCGTGTATTTATTGGCCATAAATCTCAGTGGTGAAAAAAGTTTATGATCAATTATATTGGCTTAAATTCCTTAAAATTATTCCTATAACCAGCCTACAAAAGAATCTCTTTCTTCTGAAATATTTATATATAACTTAAATCAAGATTCTAATACATTCTAGATTTTCTAAGACGAGAGGTCTTAAAAAACTTATTCAATGGATTTTTTTTTTTTTTTTTATAAGTAACTTATTCAATGGATATTGTGGACATACAAGCAAGGATCCTTCACAAAGTAAGAAAAAAAAAATTGAAGAAACTGAGAAAGGATTTTCAATTTCATTTTGGGTTGGCTCTAACAATAAGATGCATGCTAAGAGTATCACAAAACTCATAGCCAGCACCAAGTATTATATCTTGTATATATTTTGAAATTGAAAAGTGTTTGTGTTTGAACAGTGTTTAGATGTTGAGATGAGATGAGATGAGACGAGACGAGATGGGATGAGATGGGTTGAGACTATCTGTTAAACCAAATGGAGCCTTAGTGGCATGTGTTGACATAGCCCAACCTCGTTCTTTTTCTCCTTTTGGGATAAAAATGGACTGAAATATTTCTTAAATCTAAATCTACAATTTTACCATAATAAATTGAACCTAATTGGAGATCAATGTGCCTTTTTATCTCCTAACCTGTTTTTTTCTTCTTTTTTTGGATGAAGAGGAAACCCAAAGACCGTGCAAACACAACATGTCTTTTACCTGGTTAAACCTTGGACTGAACCTGTGTAACGAGTCCATATCCCATAGATCAAGTAAATCATGAGCCTTTCATATATAGGACATGGCCCCTAAAATTGCTTGCACCAAAGGATTTGAACCTTAGCTTTTCATACCGCTTACCATTGTATCTCCTAATCTTAAATTTGGCATGGTACAAAAATAAGAAAGAAAAAATGAAACAAGAGCCAAACAATAGCCATCAAAGAACTCACCCATTCCCTTGATAATCTGTAAAATCTTGATCTTCTTGTTCTCCTCTATGCACTCTTGCTCAAGAAAAGTTTCAACAATTTTCTCCTCAGAAGGATCTCTATGTATCCAGCAAAATCTCAAAGATTACAGAAAGGAAAAGCAAGGCTATGTGGAGAAAAAAAAAAGGTCCAACACACTGAAAAGTCAAAACTCAAATTCCTGGTTTATGGAAACAAACATGAGTTTCAACAATAAGAATGAAGTACAATTGAGGAGATACAGCTTCAAGTGTGCATGCAATTATGAGTGAAGATATGTATTTATACATTTTTCCAGTGTACTAAGAAACAAGTAACCAAAGTTAGTAGTACATGTATGTGCCATTTGGGGGAACTCGAAAACTGATTGACTTCAAAAGTCCAGTGGAAAATGGGAAACAAAACCTAATCAATACAATGCAGGTCTTCGAAAATTAACACATCAAGCTTCATCACATGAAAACTCATTGTCATAACCATTGAAAGCCCAATTAGCACACAACTTTTGTGTATTAGAGCACAAAAAGAATCATCTTCTTACATTAAGCCAGAATGAGAATTACAAACCTTAAGTATTTGTAGTCACCTGCACCCAGCAATTAATAATTAACAGGATTAGTAGGTTTATAGGATAAGAGTACAACAGTATAAAAATTTCAGGAAAAAAGAAGAAGTTTAATAGTGTATATTTGGGTACTTATGCATTTTTGCAGCACCCACCACATTCATAAGTCATAATTGAAAGAATTCCTAGAAGTTGTTGGAAAGTAATAACCTATATCATGGAGAAGTGCAGCAAGCTCTATCTGTGAAGAAACAAATTTAAGAGATGTCAAGGCAAATAATGGGGAAAGCTGAAACAAGGAACTCATGAATGACCTTACGGAGGAAAAAACTGAAATATACACACACACACACACACATATCATATATATATATATAAATATTCTACCAGAACTGCACAATTTTCGAGCCCCGGGAGCCATACCCAAACGGATGGTATAGCATCAGCGGTACAAGTTTTAACCGGTGCCACCTCAATTTCTTGTTTGCTGAAGATGAAAGCTTCAAATTTCCATAGTGATCCCATTCAACAGTGAGATGTGAAAGAGGGAAATATAGACCCTAATGGAGCAATTTAGCCCTACAGCCTTTCAAAACTTTCACCATGAAATATACCTTCTGTTGTGTTTCTAACTATTTGACAGAACTCATTAGCAAGCGCCATATAGCCATTTCCTTGCTCCCCAGGGAACGCAGGATTGGAAACAAGCCTTTAGTTTAGCAAAGAAATTACTACAGCTTGTAACCCCAAATAAAAAATACAGCAGCTGATGTTAATTAGGTGGGAAAATGGGGTTCAAATAATTTATGGATTTCTTCTTGACTAATGAATGACGAAAAAACATAGTTATAATTTAGATAAATTTACAGAGCCGAGATGGCAATTCATAACTTATAACCCACTTCAGAGAGAAGCATAACTAACTAATTTCTTGGCAAGCAAACAGACTACATGACTAACAAGTTTGGAAAAAAGAAGAAGAAAGAAGAATAGAAAAGAAAAGGTTTACTATCTCCATGGATTCAGGGTTGGAGAAGAGGCCCTCCTCACGTGCGAGAGTGAGGGCGAGGTCTCTGACCCTCCAGACGTGCGTTGCGTCGTGAGACGCATCGTTCCCTTTCATGACTCTCTCTACCAGCTTCTCTGCGTTTCTCACCGTCTCTTCCCTCGCCATCTCTCTATCTCTGTATTTTTTCTTTCCTTTTGGTCTCTAGTGTTGTGTTGAGTGGGGCAATGTGTCTGTTGAAGTTTGCACTGGATGGAATAAGGAGACCGGAAAATTCAACCTTCGAAAAGAGGCCTAGGAATACCAGCCGGAGAGGGAAATTAAAATCAAGCTTTTGGCATATAAGAATCGGCATGCTTTTCCTATTTATGTTTTGATTTAGAGTTGATATTTAGATTTAGGATAATATTTACTCGTGAAATGTAAATTTTAATAAGTTTTGAAACTCATATGCAAAATTCTTATTTTAAGGGCAAAATTATAAATTTCTATAAGTAAAGGGGGTAACTTGCAATCTTAGTCATAAGTTAGTAAGTTTTATGTTTATTAGAAACTAGTAAGATATTCTAAACTTAAAAATATCTCATTTCAATTTAAGATTTTTTAGGCATCGCTTTACGTATGTCAAATTACTATAAATTAGATTCTAACTTACTCTCGGTAGTATTAATTATGTGTGGTGGTAAGAAATCTTTTCCATATTTGTTATGATGATTATAAATCTTATTAAATGTCATGTCATGTCATTTATTACCGCATATGCTTATTTATTACATCCCATGATATGCCATGTCATCTATTATATGTTCATTTTGTTATATATCATGCCATGTCACTTGTATCCAATATGTCATGTACTATTTACAAGTCATTTGGAATCTTTTATTTTTATTACGATCTCAAGTGCTAGGAAGGGAAATTATATTAGTGGAACTCCTTCTGTGATACCCTATATGATATAGATAAGGGTAGGTGGTGTATTAGATCCTACATTGCTTAGGAAGAAAAAGTTCTTACTCTTTATAAGGTTTCAATGGGGCTCTAATTGTATCATTTATTAGTCTTTTTGGAGTATAGATCATGTGGTTTGGGCCTTCTATTGAGGCGTTACGAATGGTATCAGAGCCAAGTTCAACCAGAGATGTGGGACTTGAGCCATGTCACCTACAATGGACAGGCCCGACAAGGACATCGGGAATTTAACGGGGTAAATTGCGATACCCCATATAATATGGATAAGGGTATATGGTATATGGGATCCCACATTGCTTGGAAATGAGAAGTTCTTACTCTTTATAAAGTTACAATGAGGCTCTAATTGTATCGTTAACTAGTCATTTTGGAGTATAAGCCATGTGGTTTGGGCCTTCCATTGTATCATTGGTTTACTTGCTGAAGTCAAACAAACCACGTCGCAGCTCCTCCCTCTAACCACCTTGTTGCCTAGCTAGCAGAATTACTACACGACTGCCCTTGGAGAGCTAACAAGCCGCTGCCATCCTCCCCTGTTTTTAGCCCCTCAAAACAGAGTAATTTCAGAGCCCACCGTAGAGCCAAGTTCCCACCTTTTCAACCGTCGCTCCTCTCCGGAAACGTCCTCGCCACACAGCCGTAGCTCAGCTACATTACGCCCCGAACCATACATAAGCCCTCTCCCTCACGCTGTGTCCTCTCCCTCTCATTCATCCTGTAAACTCTCTTTCACTCATTTTTCTCTCTTGTGCCGCACCACTGCCAGAGAAGCCAAGCACGACGTCGACCACTCCTAGCCACCGTGAAACTCGGCCAGCCACCACAAACCTTCGTCGCACTCAGCCTATCTCTCGATGAGCATCGCACCACCCTCCACTTCCGTAAAATGTTTCTTTTCCCTTTCCGTAAGTTGCCTTTTTTTTTCCCTTATGTGTTTTGTGTCAGACTTTCCCAAAATGCCCCTGTCCATTATGTTATTTTTCCAAAATACCCATGCCTATTTAAGACTAACGGGTGAGAATATTTTAGTGTTAGGAAGAATTTAGGTTTAGGAAATATGGACTATTTTAGTAGCTTAGGGTTTAAATAAAATCACATGTTTAATTAGAAATGTATGCAAATTACGTGTTTAATTTTATAGGCGATTAATTACGTGCCAAAAATAGTAGATTAGCACTGCAAGGTAAGTAGCATGATCATACCCTTACACGTATAAAATGTAAACGGCATGTTTTCTGTTATAAAAATATTATACATGTACGTCCTCCATTGGAAGCCCCTTTTTACGTACTTAAATCATGATTTTATGTGAAGATTTATGCATTAAAGTATTTTATGAAAGTCATGATTTTATGTGAAGGTTTATGAATATTGATGATCTTATGTAATAATTTATGCATTAAAATAAATATGAAAAGTCATGCATGATTTTATGTGAGAGTTATGCATAAGATTATTTATGAAAAATCATGTTTTTATGTGAGAGTTGTGCATAAAATTATTTATGAAAAGTCATGAATTTATATGAGGAAACATGTATCACGACATTTATGAAAGAATACAATTTCATTTGAAATCTATGATATGATATGACAAGTATGTATGTGATTTCTTTTGAAATCTATGAAATGACAAGTATGCAAGTATGATTATGATAAGATATGTAATGACCTATGTTATGATATGAAGACGGTATCTATATTATGGGCATATTGCATTGCTAGGTCGTGCATGCTGGTAGTGCACCCAGTATGTCTTCCTTATGTATGGATTCCACAACCCGCGGCCACAGGCGGAATCGAAATCTACTTATATTCGCTAATCCTAACTCACAGGTGTTAACAGTGGGTAACGACCTTTGATAAGTGAAAGATAAATTCATGTTCATGTTAATTATATTTATGAATATGCACGTTTTTCAAGAAATTTTATGTTTATTATGTTTACTGTATAATGTAATACCTTGCTCCTTCCTTCTTATGTACGTTTTGTCTTTCTGACATACGTTTCTTCCTTCTGACGTAAGCAAGTTACGAGGACGGAACTTATGTAACCGTCCGCCCCTTCTCTCTAACGACTGCAAGCCTCGTTATGCATGCTGAACCTCGATAGCGTGTTCCTGAAGATATTATGTGACTTCTAAGTCATGCCCAATGTTTTAAATGTACTGAAAATATTTATAAGGAGTATTTTCAATGTTATTGAACTAAATTTAATTTTAAATACAATAATTATAATATTCTTGAAGAGCTCCAAAAATATTATAATGTTGAAAGATTTAATTAATTAAATGTTTTTATCCTTTTAAATATATTGAATAAGATTTCATCATTTATTAATGATGAAGAATATTATTTTATAAATTAAAATTAGTTTAAATAATATTCTGCCTTAATTCCTCTAAGTACTTTTAAATTAAGTTAATGTTTACGCATTTTCAAATCAGTGTTTTAATCTCTCATTGTTAGATTGTTTTGAGAATCCCAAGACGAAGGGACTGAGTTAAATACCCAGACCCCTCTTCCTTCTCCCTCACTTTTCCCCCAGCTCTCTCTCTCTCTCTCCTCCCTCTCTACTTGCACTGCACGATTCCACCCCATGCCCGATTCTTCCATAGCTCAGCCCGGCGCCGCCGTGCACTGCTTGGCCTCACCTCCTACTGCCACCACCAGCTCCACCTCACTCCGACGAGTCCCCCCATACCGGTCTCCCTCTCTCACGCTCTCTCTTCCTCTCTCTCGGAAGTGCACAGCCCGAATGGGCTTGGTGCTCACTGCACCGCCGTGTGCCACCCAACGGCGCCACCACCTCCACAGCAGCCTCCCCTCCCACCGGCCATCATCCTCTAGCAAGCTCAGCCTCCCTCTCCCCCTTCGTCGCGCACACGCACAATACCCATGAAAATGGGTTCACACGGCTTCAAGGCCACCGATGGCCCTAACGCCGCCGTGCGCAAGTTCCAACCCCACCGAGCACCACCACGAGCTCCTCCTGGTCTCCCCCTTCCTCCTCTACGTGACCCGAGGCCCATAGCCTCCCTCCACCGCATGGGTTTCTCCCCTCTCCAACGCACGGGTTCTCCTCCCTCCACCACAGTACGCCACCACCCACGGCAGATGACCACCATCTCTAACCTCCTCCAGCCACCACCGACCCATCCCAACCGCCCATAGCCCTGATCTGCCACCCATGCATGCACACTCTCTCAAGGCATCTCCCCCCTCACACACGCCCAAATTCAGCTCCACCACCATGGACCACCGTGCCACCACCTCCGAGCCTCCACGGCTCCACTAGCAACTCCCTTAGCCAAACCTTAGGTCCAAACCACCACTTTATGTGGTGGGTAGCCACTGCACGTGATGGATAGCCATTGCACGTGGCTGACCGCCACTGTATACGGCTAGATCTGCCGTGTTACGCTCCTTGCCACCATCACATGGCCACCACGAGCCATTCAAAGACCACACTTAGCTATCCAAACGCCGAAACAATCACTGTACGTGGGTTAGCTGCCACGTATGACCCTTTCGACATCATCGACCGTGACGATCAGCGAGCAACGCACGGGTTATCTTATCGATGGTATAACCCTCTATCCCTCTTTATTTATATTAGATGTTGATTAATTGATTAGGTTGTGGACTGTGCTGTTAGTATTGTGGAGTTCGTTGTATTGGAATGTTCTGTGTCGTGAAATGCTGGGCATTCTTTGTAGTGCGCTGTGAAGTGTGGGCTTAGTTGGGAAGTGTGCTGTGAAGTGTTGTGGATTGTGCTGTGTAGTGTCGTTGTGGAGTATGTGACATATTGGTGACGTGGCATGTGGAATGGGAACTGTACACGCTGAGTGTACTCTGTGTGTGGCGTAGTGTGGGATAAGGAGAGTATATGTAAAATATACCCTTCTGACGTATTGTGAAATGGGAAGAATACACGTGGAGTGTACTCCATGTGGTGGAGTGATGTACCATATGGCGGGTACGCCATAGTGGTGATGTGGCGTAGTGCGTGTGAATGGAGTACATGCAGAGTGTACTCCATATGGTAGAGTGATGCACCATATGGCGGGTATGCCATAATGGTGATGTGGCGTAGTGTGTATGAAGAGAGTATACGAGGAGTGCACTCCATGTGGTGGAGTGATGCACCATATGGCGGGTATGCCATAATGGTGATGTGGCGTAGTGTGTATGAAGGAAGTATACGAGGAGTGTACTCAATGTGGTTGAGTGATGCATCGTATGACGGGTATGCCATAGTGGTGATGTGATGTAGTGTGTATGAAGGGAGTACATGTGAAGTGTACTCCATATAGTAGAGTGATGCACCATATGGCGGGTATGCCATAATGGTGATGTGGCGTAAAGTACACGAGGAGTGTACTCCATGTGGTGGAGTGATGCACCGTATGGCGAGTATGCCATAGTGGTGATGTGGTGTAGTGTGTATGAATGGAGTACATAGTGGAGCAATGCACCATATGGCGGGTATGCCACAGTGGTGATGTGTCGTAGTGTGTATGAAGGGAGTATACGTGGAGTGTACTCCACGAGGTAGCGATACTTTGTATGGCGTGTCACAGAGATAAGAATGGTTGTGTGATTGATGGGCGTGAAATGTGATGAGTAGTAACGGGAACTGTGGAACAGTGTCCCGAAGTAGTTATGGCGTAGCCTGTAGTCTGAGGTGACAAGTGTCACCATGATAGACTTATGGCTAGGAGTATGCGTGAAGTAGCAGAACAAGTGTAAGAGTACGCAGCGGAAGCATGACTGGGCAACGTCACGAAGTGACGTGGTTACTGGTAGTCGTGCTTATAATGGGTGAGGAGTTAGTATAGAAATGGTGTATCAGGAACATGACGAGATGTCACGATGTAACAAGAGTACGTGAGGAACTATACTCGTGATGAGTTAAGGGTTGATGTAAGAAGACGTAGCGGGATGTCAGGTGACGTGACAAAGTCATGGAGTAGCTTGGGTGTAGTCTCGAACTATATGACATGATATAAGACGTAGTGGTGAATAGAGTCTTGTCGTGTTAAGTATTGTGATGAACTATCAAAAGGGACGGGTAGCATGAAGAGTCATGCTAGCCGGGTTAAGAGAAGGTTGGTATCGGAGTATGGTCCTTGTCCCTATGAGCAGGTGATCAACATGTTATATATTGGTCTTAGGTCATAAAGGGGTAAGGTACATGTGTAATCTGGTTAGACACATTGGCCGGACGGATTCATCATATGTAATGGGTAATCTGTCATGAATACAATTACACAGTGCTTAAGCCTCAGAGTTGGCTTAGAGCCATGTGGCTTGTATGGATGGGAATGAGGATTTAGTGTGAGCTAAGGTGCATGAAGGTAGTGATGGGTGTATTGTTAGGATTGGTATTCGTGACTCTATCGGTCAGAATCATGCGTCGAATGTGGTTAGTAAGAACAGTAAGACGAAGGTCTTAGTGTCTTAATCCTAAGGTGAATCATGGGTTCACTTTAGTGGATGAGCACTCGAGACAGGACCTTGAGTTGGAAGATGTGGTGACCGTAAGCGGTCCCCAAAGGTGTTAACATAGTAAAGGGCACGTAAGAACATGGGATAAAATGAGAGTGTTCCAAGTGATGTGTAGCTCTATTTCTAGTTTAAGTTGCTTATGCATTAGATAGAGAATGGCGTTAAGGTTATGTGTATGCATGTAGGTTGCCATCTGACACGCACATGAATGGACTGCATGATATGCAAGTAGCATGGAGTCTAGGTAAGTATTACGTTCATACTCTTCTAGAGTCTTCTAAAATATAAAGAAACAAAAATGAAACGCTTTTCCTCACTATGCCTTACGAAAAGACACAAAAGACGTTTTACGAAAGAAAATGCTAATTGTTCAAAGGTATATGTATGTACGGCCCCCCTTGGCAGCCCCTTTTTATGCAACGAAAGTATTAGTTGTACGCATGTGAATGGATGACTATGCGCTGTATCTATTGTATGTATTTTCTAAGAAAATCCACGAACTGCACGAAAGACATGAAAACGAACGCTTTTATGAATCCTACGAACCGACGCTTTCATGTGTGCCATGAGGTGATGCTCATGGATGCCTTGAAAGACGACGTTTATGACGCTTATGGACGCCATGAAAGCTGACGTTTAAGCTCATGTATGTTTTAAAACGACGTTTTCCATGAAAGAACTGAAAAAGGAAAGACGATTTTCCAGCTTACGCCCCAAACAATATTTTCTCATGAAATGATGTTTTCTCATGAAAATGAATGTTTTCTCATGAAATGACTCTTAAATGAAAGAAAAGAAAAGAATGAAAGCTCCAGCTCTTTAGAGCTGACATGAACGAATGAAAAGTAAAGAAAGACATGAAAATATGAACTGTATGAAGACACGTAACGGCCACATGAATGAATGGAAAGGGTACCAATGAATGGGCAGATTGCAATGCCGGGTAAGTAGTATTGGTAGTGCACCCAGTGCTGCCCCCTGACTGAAAAGGGATTCCCAACCCGTGGCCACGGGCGGAGTCCGGGTTCAAAGGAAGATTGTTAACCCCAACACACGGGGCGTAACAGTGTGTACTAGCTTATGAAAGTGATAAGAAAGAATGTATGAACGCATGTATGCATGAACGCACGAACTTTTAAGAAATGAAGGCACTGACGGGGGAAACGTTTTACGAAAAGAAAGCCATTTTCAAAAGAAAACCCCGTCTAGTGATGTTTTCAAATGAATGCATGTATGCACGCACGCATATACGTATAATATGTATGAATGATGAATGCATGAATGAAAACCTATGTTGTTATATTTTAACTGTATGAAGTAATGCTTACGAGTCATCGACTCATTTTAATTTTTATGCATGTCTCTCCCTTCACAGGAACTGAGTGAAAAGGACAGACACAGCCTATGGGGAAGAGCACGAAAGTCTAGGCACGAGTTTTAATCGTACGAGAGACCATTTATTATAAGATTGATGTTTTCCGCTATAAACCTCTTTATTCTAAAAGCACATTTTTATGTTATAAACGTAGAGTCTTGAAACCTGGGTATGCAAGTAAAAAGTTTTAAATCGAACGGTAATTCTCGTCGTCTTTTATAAAAACATTTTATAAAAAGTTCCACAACAAGGACGGGTGTTACAGATGTTTTGTTTATTGAGTATTCGACTCATTTTTGTATATTTTTATGTTTTTAAACCACCTCAAGTGATGAAATTTATGAGGATGAGACTGCATGATAGGACTTGACCCCGGGAGGTGAGGCAGAGGCCTAGACAAATTATGCTATGATTAGTTTTATGATTTAAGGTTTGAATAAACTATTTTGATAAGCACATGAGACTTTCATTTTTTTTATTTAAATAAGTGCTTCCACAGACTCCATTTTGTATTTTTAGTATTTATTGAAGTTTGTTTTATTTATGGAAATCTTTCGCATCTGGTGCTTTGTTAAAAAGAAAAGCTTTTAAGTTTAAGTTTAGCAGTAGCACACTGGCTGCTCGAAAATTCTAAAATGTCTTTTTGGGAAGCGGGGGGTTACACCTTCGTCCATGTTGGAGTGATTAAACTAGTCTGTGGAATCTCTTGGATTGACAAAGTACCGTCAATAGGCTTCAAATAAGACCTAAGTAACTAGGTGTCAAAGTGAAGGCAGGCACCTAATGGCAGTGGTGCCAACTACATGTTTATCAGTTTTAAATCAGTTCAGTAATCATGACGTACTCATACCTAATGCAAATGCATGTGATGTGATTTGGTAACAGTAGGAGCACGCAAGCATTCGGGGAGTCATGGAGCATCCACAGTTTCACTTTTAATCAACCATGTATATGTTGAACAATGTCTCATGTTCATGTCACATTCATGTCAAGTTATGTTATATCCATGTGCAGTCATATTATTTTCAAGTTAAGTACATGTCATGCTATTTTCCAAGTCATGGCATGCATGTTCAAGTTCATTTCATTATATGTATACTATTGGGAGTTTAGTAGCTTGTTGACATTTGTAAACAAATCTCACTTAGTAGTCTCAACTACCATTTTCTCCAGAATGGTAGACAACATGTTAGGATCTAGAGAACTCATGCATGGCAGATTGGACGAGATCAAAAAGACACAGCGGGACGAGGAGGAGTTAATAGCATTAGTTCTCCATTTGTTGGATGTGATTTTAGATATCATAGCCAAGTTGCGAGAGCGGTGTAGCGATTTAGTGTGGAAGTTTTTCTTTTAAGTCTGTATTTATGGAGTATTATTTTCAGTACTTATTTTGTTACATACATGATGGACAAGTGTTGTAACGTTTTGGATATCTATTTATTATGGAAATATGAAGCATGTTTATGTTTTGAGGATATAGCATTTTTGGTACATTGTGTATCATTAAAAATAAATTATACGCTTCGAATATTACATATTGGTAGATACATGCTAGGGGCATTGCATCCTTATGTGTCATGAATGGGGTATGTAACCTTATGTTGCATATCTCGATGCTTTCAAGGTTTGCCAAATTTCAATCAGAACATGCAAGCATCACATGATGGTATCAGAGCAATACGTCTCTGGATAAAACTACATGCTCTTAGGAATTGTACTAGAATATAGGATTGAAGTTTTAGTCTTCTATTAGGCTTGAATTTCTGAAGTATTGGGTTAAGCACATGAATCTGATACATGTGAACATGTGTTTCAAGAAATAACACTTGGTGCGAGGAAGGGTACCCACAACCCTAGGTGGAGATGATAATCGGGAGGAACAAAATCCTTAAATGGATGGAGGACAAGGAATGATTGAGGCCATTCATCTACTAAAAAATCCTTAAATGGATGGAGGACAAGGAATGATTGAGGCCATTCATCTACTAATGGATGTACTCAGACAACAACAACAACAACATCAAGTATGCGAGCACAAGCAAAAATTTAGGGGGTGTCCCTACAAGAAGTTCCTAGTGTACCATTTCCAAAACGTTTTGGCCAACGAAGAGCCCATGAACGTTGATAAATGGATGATTGATCTTAATCGGACATTCGAGATTTACAATGCACCGAAAATAAGAGGGTGTTGTAAGTGGCATATCTACTACAAGGAGAACCATACATATTGTGGGATATGAAAAGGCATTTTCTGGCAACGGAATTGGGAACCTTGGTTGCCTTAACTTGAGTAAGATTTTCGAAAGCATTCCACAATAGATTCTTCCTAGAGTCAGTGAAGTAGCAGAAGGTGCTAGAGTTCATGCCTCTAGTACAAGACAACATGACTATAGAGTAGTATGCTGCCAAATTAATGGAATTGGGGAGGTTTGCACCTCACCTAACTTCAACTGAGAGGCTACAGGATCAAAAATTTCAAAGAGGATGCAGCGTGTCTGCAAAGTTTGCACGGATTTTTAGTTGGCAAACCGGGTTGTTACCTCACAAGGTTGTACTGACAATGCTTGATGAGAATATAGTAGCCTGTACCCGAGTAGTTAAGGAGTGTCCTGTAGAGATAAAAGGTAGAACTTCGAAGGCCGACTTGATGGTTTTCGGTTTGATGGGGTTTGATCTAATTTTGGGGATGGATTGACTACTCAAGCACTATGCTAAGATAGATTGTCAGAAGAGGGAAGTTGTCATTGAAACCTAGAATGAAGATAGGTTGGCCAACCCTTCATTGATTTCGGCTATATAAGTTAAGAGGTGCATCGAGTATAATGCCTCAGCATTTATGGCGATGGCTATAGAGAAGTCAGTTGGGAGGAAAGAAGTCCTTGGGATACCCATAATGGAAGACTTTCTTGTAGTTTTCATTGATGAGATATCCAGATTGCAACCAGACAGAAAGATTGAGGCCCGTTTGGTTTCATAGACCATCTCATCTCAATATCTAAACATCATTCAAATACGAACACTTTTCAATTTCAAAATCTTAACTTTTCAACTTTTTCATCTAATTATTACCTAATCATTACAACTTCTCCAAACTTCTAAACAAAATATAAAAAGTCTATAATTATATTCTAACAAAAAGTCTTGAAACAAAAATAATATTAAAAGTTATATTCTAACAAATTTTATAATATTTTTATTCAACTTTTTCTCTTTCCTTTTCCAAAATCTCATAAAATATCTTAACTAAAATTATTTTACTACTATTTACAAATTATCTTACTACTATTATCAAATTTCTCATTTGATCTAAACTCATTTGTGTAACCAAATGAGGCTTGAGTTTGGATTTGAATTGGCACATGAGATGGCTCCAACGCACTGGGCACCATATTGCATGGCTCTCGCGAAGTTGAAGAAGCTCAAGGCACAATTGGAGGAACTGCTAGAGAAGGGGTTTATTCGTCCCAATTCTTTATGTAGGGTGCACTCGTGCTATTCGTGGAGAAGAAAGATGGCTCAATGGGGATGTGCATTGACTACAAGGAGTTGAACAAGGTGACAATAAAGAAAAAGTTAATGTTACCTCGAATTGATGACCTACTAGATCTTTTTTTCTTTTTTTATAAACAAACAAACTTCCATTAGAAACACATTACAGTGACGTCTTATCAAACCATAAGGCTTGATGAACAAAAGCAGGAACATGCTCCCACCACACATTAATATCAGATACATTCTAAGCATGTCTTGCCAAAGTGTGGGCCACCCCATTTCCCCATCTAGAGACATGTACAACTTGAATTTGTTGGAACTGAGACAGTAATTGCCTAGCCTCTGCAATCAAGTTTCCATTTGGTGTGTAGGAATCCTCTCCACCTACATTAGCTTGGAGTTGCTGAACTAAAGGCAAACAATCAGACTCCACCACTAAATTAGGTATTCCCAAAGGCAAGCATAATTGCAAGCCCCTCAGAACTGCAAGCAGTTCGATTGTAGTAGGCCTTTCTACTTCAAATTCAACTTTAGTAGCTACCATCACTATCTTACCATGAGTATCCCTCAGCACTACACCAACACTAGCCTTTCTCTTGTCACTAAAAATTGCACCATCAATATTGACCTTAAAACACCCAGTAGGAGGAGGCTGTCATCTATAAGAGTTCCTCACATCAGCAGAGGTAACCCTTCTAACCTCAGAAAAGGCCTTATGAAGAGATAAAGCATGGCCTGCACTATCCATAGGGTCTAACACCATCTGTTCCATTTGCATTTTATTACGTCGAAACCAAATACCCCAACTTAATACAAACAACCAAGTGAAATCAGATTCAGTACCAAATTGCATAACAGATCTGACTGTACCCAAAAAATTCATAGGCATAGAACAATTTTGTAGAAAGAAAAGGTACATGTTCCATATTGCTTGTATAGAGGGACAGTGCAATAGTGCATGAGTAACATCTTCAGCAGGTTCCCTACAAAGACAACACCCATCCGCCACCACTACTTTTTTCTTCCTCAGGTTAGTAAGTGTTGGAAGTATATCTTTGCATGCCTTCCAAGCAAATGTTTTGATTTTTCTAGGAACTTGCACCTGCCACAACTACTTCCATAATTTTTTATCCTACATCATTGCTGAGCTTTCACCACACATGTTGGCATTTTGCTATTAAATCAGCCTATACACACTCCTCACAGAAAACCTTCTACTAGATTCCACACCCATATCCACCTATCATTGGTTGGCAGTGCTGATAATCTGATCTTGAGGATATTATCAGCCACAATTGGATTGAAGAGAGCTTAGATAGATTGTCTTTTCCAAGAATTAGTAGAGAAATCCACAATAGTATCAACTGTAACATCCTCATCAATATCCACCTACCTATTTCCATGAATCTCAAGTTGTAAAATACTGAAACCTGGAACCCAAGGATCTTTCCAAATCCAAATATGCTCACCAGACCCCACTCTGAATCTGCATCCCTCTTTAAGCCATTTCTTCCTTGCATAAATCCCCCTCCATACATATGAAGGGTTTACTCCCAGTTTTGACTAAAAAAAATCATTTGGATAGTATTTTGCCTTGAAAGTTTTCTGTAGTAAATAATTTCCACCCTGTAACAGTTTTCATCCTTGTTTAGCTAATAGAGACATTAAAAGCATGCAACTCTTTGAATCCCATCCCCCCTTTGAATTTAGACACATAAGCTTTTGCTAACTCAACCAATGGATTTTTTTCTCATTGCTTCGTTGACCCCACTAGAATCTAGCCATCATCCCTTCAAGATCATGGCATAATCTCAACGGAAGCATGAAGCAACTCATTGCGTAAGTGGGAATAGAAAGGGCAACTTCTTTAATCAAAATTTCTCTCCCTCCTTGTGAGAGTAGTTTTTCTTAGTAACTCTGAAACTTATTCCAAACTCGTTTTTTAATACTTTCAAAAGCTTTGGTTTTTGACCTCCCAACGCAAACCCAAATATGTATCGTATTGCTGGTATCTTCTCACCCCCCATAAATCCAACAACTCTCTTTGCTTAGTAGCGGCTACATTCTTAGAAAAAACCATAGTTCTTTTGTCTCTATTAATTTTCTGTCTAGAAGCTACCTCATATTTTTCCAAAACACTTTGCAGATGCCTAGTAGTTTCACCATCAGCTTTGCAGAAAATGATACTATCATCTGCAAAAAGTAAGTGTGTAATCATAGGGGCTCCTCTACACACTCTAATCCCTTTTAACAACTGCTCACATTCAGCCTCCTTGAGAAGAGCAATTAACCCCTCAGTACATAGAAGAAATACGTAAGGGGATAGTGGATCCCCTTGCCTTAGTCCCCTACTAGGAATTATAGGACCATGAGTAGCACCATTGATCAAGACAGAAAACGAGATAGTTTTAACACAAGTCATAACCAAGTCCACAAAAGTGTTAGCAAAGCCCATTTTCTTCATTATTTTTTTCCAAGAAAATCCACTCCACTCTATCGTATGCCTTGCTCATATCTAACTTTAGAGACATATACCCCTTCACAACCCTTCACAAATGCACAGTGAGATTCTGATATAACAGAAGGCAAGAAGACTTTCAATCTGCTCATAATGACTTTAGAAACCAACTTATAAATTACATTGCATAAACTTATAGGTCGGAAGTCAGAAACTTGCGCACAAGCTTTTTTCTTAGGAATCAAAATAATTAAAGTATGATTAACATCTCAGGGTAGCATACCAATATTTAGTGAATCCAAAACTGCTGCAGTAACAGAATCTCCCACAATATGCCAATAGGATTGGTAAAATAGGGCGGACATTCCATCCGAGCCTAGAGCCTTTGTTGGGTGCATTTGATCCAAAGCGAACTTAACCTCCTTTGCAGCATAAGGTCTAGTAAGCTTTGCATTCATTTTAGTAGTGACTCTTTGATCAACACATCTCAAAACTTCATCTTGACCACCCTGCAAAGAAGAAGCAAATAAGTCTTTGAAAAAATTAGTTACAAGAGAATCCCTTTCCTCTCCCTCAAGCCAAACTCCTTTCTCATCTTTTAAACTCCGAATCATGTTTCTCTTCCTCCTTTGGCTTGCTTGTGAATGAAAAAACTGTGTATTTTGGTCTCCATCTTTTAGCCGTTGAACCCGAGACCTTTGTCTCCACATCACCTCCTCCCTTTCCAGCCATGCATGAACTTCCTTTCTTGCCTCATTAACTCCATCTGAATCCGGACAGATAGCTTCTAAGTGTTGCAGGTCCTTCAGTCTCCTTCTTGCTTTAGCCAATTTCTCATGCACATATCCAAAAGAAGACCTATTCCAAACATCAAGTTCCCTCCCACATCCTTTAATCAACTTTGAGACATCCTCCATCTTGTTACTATTCAGAGCACTGCCCATTCCCTCTCAATAATCTGTTCACATTTTTCCTCTCTAACTCACATTGCCTCAAACCTAAATTTTTTGGGTGTTTTCCTCTTATTAAAGGTAACTCAATCTCAAAGAAAATTGGCAGGTGATCTGAATGGGCAATAACACCTTGGCTAACCCTTGCTTGAGGAAAGACTTTCGACAATTGTTGGTTTCCCACAAACCTATCTAGTCTTTCACTAACTCTCTCCAGGTCACTTCTTCCATTACACCATGTAAATCTTGGTCCCTGAAAGCCCAAATCCTGCAATGCACAATCTTCCATCACAACTCTAAAATTCTCAAGTTGAGCATAGGGTCGTAGCGTTCCCCCTCTTTTCTCATGCAAATATAATACCTCATTGAAATCCCCCCCCCCCAGCCCACTAGCCATGGACCACAAGCAGAAGAACATAGTGTCCTCAAGAGATTCCAAGTAAGATATCTACTACTAGCATCAGGGTGCCCATAAACACCCGTAAAACGCCACTCAGCCAAGTTAGATCCTTGAATACAAGCATCTATAAGGTATCGGGAGAAAGATCTAATCGAAACAGAAATTTCCTTCTTCCACAACAAAGATAAACCCCCACTGCGCCCCACACAGTCAACAGAGAAACAATTGATAAAGCCGAATTTATACTTACAAATGGCCATTGCTTGTGCACGCATCTTAGTCTCATAAAGAAACACAAGATCGGGATCTTCTCTCGTGATCAGATCACAAAGTGCTCGAACTCCCTGTGGGTTCCCAAGCCCATGGGAATTCCAACATAAGATTTTCATGGTTGTTGGTAGGGCTAGGATCTAGCCTCTGTCGATACTTGAATTGGAATTTCATGTAGGTCACCCTCAACAACATCCTAAAGGTGAAGCCTGCCCTTTTTCGCACCCAACGCTAAACCACTATTCTCGCTCCTTCGTTTGACACAGCTCGAGGAATGAGAAGAAAAAGACAAAGTGCCTTCAGAACACCCAAAGAATGATGAAGCTCCTGGCCCAATTGAGAAAAAGAGCCCAGCCTCCCGAGAACAACACCTTGCACATCGTCTTCCTCAACAACCATCCTCGCTCCAACTTTCCCTTTCCCTGACTAGTGCAATACACCTGCCATGACTTTTGATTTGGAAGTGGCAGTAGCAATTTCCCCTAAGACATGGCCATCATTTAGCTTCATAACCTCCGTGCATGATTGTTCAACATATACAATTGCAGTTGCTTCAGTTACCAATCCCTCCATAACTTCCCCAATGACTGCTCCAGTCTCAGTCCTCCCATCTTTGTTAACTGCCAAGTGTGGTGGATCCACCGAGGACGATGACGGTTGCCCTGATCGAAGGCTTTACTGCCACGACTTGCACTCCGCAACCACTGGCCATAAGGAAAGTTTCCCCCATGTTCTGTAGCATTCCCCCACTGTTCACAATCCCTATATGCATGTCCAATCTTACCGCATATATAACAGAAATCCGGTAATCGTTCATAGGAAAATCAAATCCAGTAAGGACCATTCAATCCTAGCCGAATCTTTTTTCCCTGCATCAAAGGTTTGGACACATGCACACAGACACAAATACGCATAAACTCACCCCATTCAACTTCGCCATTTGACAAATCCACTTTTATGACTCTGCCACATGCGCCACCAACCATCCTCCCTACCGTTTCATTCCGTCCCATTAATGGTAGACCATGTAGACGTATCCAGAATACCGCCTCAGTTAAGTGCAGACTATGCATTTGTAGGGAGCCATCAAATTCTTTCAGCAAAATCAACTATTTATCAAAAGCCCAAGGCCCATCCCTCAGCACCCTATCTTTGTCCTTGTGATCATCAAATTTAGCGATAATAAACCATGAACTCAAATCCTGCAATTTCATGGACTTACTCGGGCGCCACACTCGTCTTAACATTTGTTTGAAAGCCTCTCTATTATAATATTTAGAGGTCAATATCTGAACAATCAAACACCTTTCACCCTGAACCATGTTTGTTTGCAATACATCCGCTTCGACGTCAATAACCTCTTCCTCCATTTCCATAAGCAATAATTTTCCACAAAGATCTTCCAACTCATCAGCCATAATGCAAGAGAAAATAACAAAAAACAGCCTGCACAAAGACAGGCAACAAAGACTTTACTCGTAGAAACGAGAGAGGAAAGCAATCAAACCGTATCAGACAACAGTTAGCAACGGTTACGCAAATCGCCCTAAATCACCGGACAAAACATCGATCCTTCTTTTGAATGACCTACTAGATCAACTGCAAGGAGCATCAATGTTTTCGAAGATAGATTAGGGATCTGGATACCATCAGTTGAAGGTTAGAGAATAGGAGTTGTCGAAAACTGCTTTTAGGACATGGTATGACAACTGTGAGTTTTCAGTGATACCTTTTGTGTTAACCAATGCTCTAGTTGCATTTATGGATATGATAAACAAAATATTTAGACCTTACATGTATGGTTTTGTTGTGAAATTCCTTGATGACATCCTAATCTATTCAAAGAGCAGAGCAGAGCAGAGCATAGAAGTCACCTAAGCATGGCTCTAACCATACTCAACGATCAGAAGTTGTATGCGAAACTCAGTGAGTGTGACTTTTGGCTTCGAGAAGTGAAGTTCTTGGGTCATGTTATTTCCAGTGGAGGAGTAGCAATTGATCTCAGTAAGATTGAAACAGTGATGAATTGGCAGAGGCCGACTAGTGTACATAAGATTTATAGTTTCTTGGGATTGACTGGTTATTATAGAAGGTTCATGGAAGGTTTCTCCAGTTTTTCTAGATCACTTACCACCCTAGCCAAGAAAGATGCGAAGTTTATTTAGAGCGATAAGTTTGAGATGAGTTTTCTTGAGTTGAAGAAGAGGCTTACAACCGCACCAACACTTAAACTGCTAGAGCCTTGTAAGCCTTATGTGGTATATAGCGATGCATTGAAAGCATGACTCAGATGTGCACTGATGTAGGAAGGACGAGTAGTTACCTATGCTTCATGTCAATTGAAGAATCATGAGCAGAATTATCCTACTTATGACTTGAAGTTAGCTATCGTGGTTTTTGTTATGAAAATTTAGAGACATTACTTGTTTGGTGAAAAGTGTGAAATGTTTATAGATCACAAGAGCTTTAAGTACCTTTTTGAGCAAAATAACCTGAATATGAGGCAGAGAAGATGGAGTTGATTAGAGATTATCAGTATGACATAAAGTCTACCATGGGAGGGCAATGTGGTAGCAGATGCTTTAAGTTGCAAGAGAGAACTAAAGATTCGTCTGCTTCATCATCAAAAGTGGGATCTCTTTTGGATAGTACGATGAGCCTGTTGATTAGAGACCTTAGTCAGGAGGTCCTCAGTCCCAGAGTTTGTCCCGTTGGATTGGGAAGAACTGAAGAACCATCAGAGAGATGACAACAAACTAATGGAAGTCATCAGCATAATCGAGAAGTCTGAACGGCAAAAAGACTTCGGGGTCTGAGAAGACGGGACCCTATATCACAAAGATCAGAAAGTGATTCCAGCCGACCAGAAGTTAAGAGATAGGATATTGAGGGAGGCTCATATCACTCCCTATACAGCCCATCCTGGTAGTACAAAGATATACCAGGATCTGAAATGTCATTTCTGGTGGGATGGAATGAAGAAGGATATGGAAGAATTTGTGAACAAATATTCTATCTGTAGGCTTGTCAAGGTAGGAGCATTAGAAGTCGGCACGTGTTTTACAGCTGTCGATCCCATAATGGAAGTGCGAAGATATCTTGATAGATTTTATGGTGGGTTTTCCAAGAAATATATCTGGGAATAATACTATATGGTGATAGTTGATCGACTAACTAAAAGTGCCCACTTTATACCCATCAAGAATACATATTCTTTGGAAAGATTGACAAGGGATTGTTTGTCAAAGATAGTCTGACTACACAGAGTACCAAAAACGATCGTGTTAGACAGAGACCCTTGTTTCACATTTTGATTTTGGTAGAGTTTGATGGGCACTAGTTTGAAATTTAGCAGTGCCTATCATTCTCAAACAGACGGATAGACCAAGAGGACGATATAGACTCTGGAAGACATGCTTAGGGCCTGTGTTATGGAGCATGAATGAAATTGGGAGAAGCATCTACCTCTGGTAGAGTTCGCTTACAACAACAGCTTTCAGACTACCAATCAGATGGTGCCCTTTGAAACTCTATATGGAAGAAAGTACAGATCCTCGTTGTATTGGGATGAAGTCAGAAAAAATAAGGTGATTGGACCGAAAGTCCAACAAGAGATAAAGGATAAGAACAACGTAAATTTAGCAGAAGAGTTACACAGACAACAGAAGAATGAATCTAGATTTTGAAGTCTGAGATTGGGTATGTGAAGGTGTCACCTATGAAATGAGTAACCTGATTCAGCATTAAGAAAAAGTTAAGTCCGAGATGCGTGGGACTATATGAGGTCTTGGAGAAAGTGGGACCAGTTGTGTACCGTCTGCATTTTTCAACTGAGTTTTATGGAATTCATAATGTGTTTCATGTGTCCTCTTTGAAAATAAGTTTTGGGGATCAGACGCTAGCAAGCATAGATCCCCGAGAGTATACCTTTGCAACCTAACTTGACCTATGAGGAAAGACTAGTGCAGATCATTTATTGAAATGAGAAGGAATTGCGTAACTGCAACATTCCACTAGTAAAGGTACTATGGTAAAATAATAACATTTAGGAAGCAACTTGAGAGAAAGAAGATGATATGAAAGCCAAGTAGTATAGTTTTTATTTTGTTTGTGAACACAGCTCAACCGATTTTTGTATTTACTATTTTGTACGAGGTTGCATTGCATTAGTCAGTTTTGTACTTTATTTGTTTGGATATCAAATAAAGTATGTTCACCTAAGATTTGTTATGCCCCACATATGATTGTTCTGTGAGAATTTTTTCTCAATCATCGACTCTAACTTTTGCAGCTTTCATAGTATGAGATAGGAAGACTGGGCAAAAGTCCATACTTTCCACACAACGGGTTAGAGAGATGAGAGAGGAGTGCCATAGGAGGCGGCTCATGGAGTTAGATAGGCAAATTGTTGCCAATTGGTAGGCCATGGAGAAGTGGAAGCTCCATTGCACCCACTTCATCGATATTAATAGCGACGACAAGGGATTTGAGTGGAGGGCCCTTCCCCATGAGGAGTGATTTCCACCCCGCCACCCATCAACACGCATTGATAGAGACAACTTCCATGCTAAGAGACCATTTGACGAGGCGGAGTCTAGCTGTGCAGCCGGGGAGCGCATTGTCGATCCTAAGCCTAAAACATCAGGATCATCGATGTCGTCTACTCATCAAGGATGACTACTCGCATAGAGGCTTATATCCGATGGTGATGATGATGAGGAGGTCAAGCAGCATATTGACCTTGGGCATTTCACCAATATAGTGTACGATTCCAACAACGACATGCTATACAATCTGCCTCAGCATACCACTTTAGTGGAGCCCAACTCATCTCCACCCACATTGCCTAGCGAATTTATGTCTATCGATGGGTAGTAGACTTGGTGAGTATTATCTTTTCCTTTTATGCGTTAGTAGTTATATTATGCACATGCGTTTAGATTTCGGGGACAAAATCTTATTTTTAGGAGGGTAGGATGTAACAACCCTAAAGAAATTCAATGGATTAATTTCTTTATACCTTACAAACGTCGTGAAATTTCGAAAAGGTTTCACAAATCGAACGACCAGTTAGGTTTTAGTATGTCATCATAATCAGATCTCAATCCACTATGGTGACTAAGTTACCTTTTTATTTATTTAAGGCACTTAGGAGAATAAGTTGGAGAAACGAATTGCACCATTAACCATGGATGAATATTGAAGATTTTACAATGCAATAATACGTTTCTAGCTTTCTGGATGAATAGTAGCCGACAATGTCTTTTTATTTAATCTAGGCACTTAGGAGTCGAATTTTGCGAAACAAATTTTACCATTAGACTCGTAGGAATATTTAAGATTTTATAGTACAATAAAAAATTTTGAAATTTTTTGGGTGAATAGTAACACCCGTGAGAGTGCCTCGTGGCAATCGTTTCAAACAGTTGTCAAATCGTCATGTAGGATTTCCATATCCACTTAGAATGACTAGGATTACTTTTTGGTTAGACACATGCTACAATCCTAGCTACTCATATAAATTGTATTAGGACACTTGTCACATGGAGATTGAAGTGCGATGAAATGATGGGTAAATCAAGTCATGTGATCATGCCACTTTTGCGAAATACTATTCCGATCAACCAAAATATTATTTGATCAACTAAAGAGGGTTTCAACCCTCATGAAACCCCAAACCATTGGAATCCAACCAAAATCCTAAATCTCATGTGATGGCTGAAACCCTAAACCTGGTTTCCAAACCCTCAAAGTTGGCGCAAATGCCTATGATGTGATGCGATACCGACAAGAGCACACAACCCTTGTGGAGTCGTGGAGCATCCGTAGTTTCACTTTTAATCAACCATGTATATGTTGAACAAGGTCTCATGTTTATGTCACGTTCATGTCAAGTTATGTTATGTTCAATTTAGTCAAGTTATGTTATGTCCATGTGCAGTCTTGTTATTTTCAAGTCAAGTACATGTCACGCTATTTGCCAAGTAATGTCACATATGTTCAAGTTCATTTCATGATGCAAACATGTCATGCATGCATATGTATACTCTTAGTAGCTTAGTAGTTTACTTGTTGAGATTTGTAAACAAATCTCACTTGATATTCTCAACTACCATTCTCTCCGAAATGGTAGACGACATGTCAGGATTTGGAGAACCCATGCATGGTAGACTAGATAAGGTCGAGTAGACCACAGTGCGACGAGGAGTTAATAGCATTAGTTCTTCACTTTTTGGATATGATTTTAGATATCATAGTCGAGCAGCATGAACGGCTCAGCGATTTAGTACAGTAGTTTTTATTTCAAATCTATATTTATATAAAGCTATCTCCAGTACTTAGTTTGTTACATACATGATGAACAAGTGTCGTAACATTTTGGATATTTGTTTGTTATGGAAATATGAAGTATGTTTATATTTTTTGGATATAGTACTTCTGGTACATTGTGTATTGCTAAAATAAATTATCCATTGCAAATATTGCATATTGTTATATGCATGTTAGGTGCATTGCATCCTTAATTGTCATGAATGCGGTATGTAACTTTACATTTCATGTTCCGAAACTTTCACGCTTCGCCAGATCCCAAGCGAAGCTTGCGAGCATCACAAAATGTCTCTTACGGTTTTCTACATCATTAATAGGACGCCTTCTCTAGTTCTTGATAATAATATTCTTTATAGAAGGTGATTTGGCTCCCTTCCCACTTATCACCACTCACACATCTTTGGTTTTGCCTATTTGGTTTTACTCCAATCGCATGAGTACACCAAAACCGAGCCTCGTTCTCCATTGTGTTGCTATCTTGGATATGGGATTGAACAAAAAGGCTACAGGCGTTATGATCCCTTGTCAAGCCATCTCAAAATTTGTTGTCATGAAGTCTTCTAGAAGCATTGGTTGTTCAACAAAGTTAGCAAGTTCCACATGCTAGCCTTTCCACCTTTTTACATTGACACACATTTCTTCATCGCCTCCTCCTTCTATCTTACCAAACTCTTACTCGTTTGAACCACACATATCTGATGATCTTGATACCATCCCACTTGAATCCATGATTACATCTAGTTTTTGATCCCGTAGACCATCCACTTCCAAACCTTTGTCGTTCCACCCTTAAGACCTCTACACATCTTCGTGATTTTCATTGTTTTCATGATTTAACTGTCTTGCATGAACCTCACTTTTATCATGAGGCTTCAACTAACCTTCTTTGGCAAACTATGATAAAATTGGAACTTGATGCTTTATCCAAGAATCATATTTTGGACCTGGTTGACTCGTCTCTTAGCTAGTCTATTATGGGGTCTAAGGAGATCTTTAAAATTAAGAAGTCCTTTTATGGTACTATTGATAGCAACAAGGCTTGACTTGTGGCCAGAGGATTTACTCAAGAGTTCAGTATAGATTATGAAGAGACCTTCGCTCATGTTGATTGTCTATTTTATGTCCATACTCTTTTGGTTGTTGTTGCCTCTCATCATTGGTCTTTTTTTCAAATGGATGTCAAGAATGCCTTCCTTAACGATGATCCGAGTGAAGAATTCTATAAGCAGCAGCCTCTTGGCTTTTCTCATCTAGCAGACAAGGTTATTCATCTTCGCCGCACTTTGTCTAGACTCAAGCAAGCTCTTAGTGTTGTCTCTAGTCTTGGATCCTTGAACTGGAATAGCTATTAGGCAACCAAACAACTACATGCTAATTGTTGTGAAAGTGATTTTGCTATATCAAAAGTTCAAGTGCCCTCCATTTGTTTGAGTGATTGGGATGATTTGGTTCGCAAGTTAAAGTTTGTTATAGGGGTGAAAACCGACCCCTTCAGCGCGGTTTTTAGGCAAAATCGACGCTGACCGACGCTTAAGTTTTGGGGGAGAAAACCGGCCGAAACTGGTCGATGGAGAGGAGAAACGCCAATGCCAGCAGATGCTTCATTTCTGTGGCGGTTCACGGTCGGTTCTCAGACCGAGCTTCATCTGAGAGAGTAGAGACTATAGAAAGAGAGAGTTGCAGAGGAGAGAGAGAGAGAGAGAGAGAGAGCGAGGATGAGAACTGAGACGAGAGGAAGAAGACAGATTGATATCGAAACGACGCCGTTTGGTTTAAACCAAACGACGTCGTTCTACTTATTTGTTTTAATACGTTATAAATAAAACGACGCCGTTTGGTTTATTATCAAACAACGTCGTTTCAGTTACGTTTAAAACACAACTATAGGAGTAAACGACGCCGTTCCATTTAAATTTAAGTAGAATAGCGTCGTTTTAAGTACAAAGTATATAAAAAAAATTAATTTCTTTAGTCGGCCGGTTCAGCAGTTTGAACCAGGTTTGAACCGAAGCCGAACCGGCCGATATCGGTTTTCTCAATTTTGTACCGCACGCCGACCGGTTCACCACCGGTTTCGGCTGGTTCTGAGCTCAGTCGGCCGGTCTGAGTCGGTTCCGGTCAGTTCTCCAGTTTGTTGTACAGCCCTAGTTTGTTACAAAGAATCATTATGTGTTTTTATTTTTCTTGGTTCAGTTTTTTCTCAGTTAACTTTCTATTTTGCATATGGGGAGGATGGGGAAGAATAAATAAGAAATAAAATAATAATATTTATCTAAACTCTACACCTTTTGAGAACCAAAACGAGGGCTTTAATTTTTTGCAGCCGAGTTCTTTTCCGTTCTTTTTAATTTTTTTTATTTGTTTGTAATGATAGAGACAAATTTTCTTTTTATGTATTTTATGAACTTTTCTAAAAATTAAAATTATTTTTATAAAATAATTTATAAAAATATAGGAGTATCACATTTCATAAAAATTAGGCCTGAAGCACGCCCTATACAATAAGCAGAGCCCTTCCTGTATCCCGGCCCCGTCTTGGCGGGGTGGCAATATGGCCCCCTGCCTCCGTTCCCACACCTTTGTTTGGTCCACCCGTCCCGGTTGACTAAGCGGACAGATATTTTATCCCCTTCTTTCGTGAGTGAATGGGTTTAGATATGCTGCAAAGTTTTACATTTCATAAATGAGTTTCTATTTTTTAGAGGATAGGAATCTCGTACATTTCAGTTTATTTGAAATTCAATGAAAGTGTGACATGCCAAATTCTCTTTTTGAGTGGTGTAAAGCCTGGCTTTACACCCCATTCGAACCATAGATACACTCTTACGAGAGAAAGCATACTCCAACTTGGTTGTGTTTTATTTAATATATTTCACAGTACAATATTTTGTGTTATTTGATTACTAGTGAGATTAGTGAATACACAAAAATAATGGTGAAAATAGTTTTAAAGTACTAAGTAAAAACAAGAAATAAACAAAAAAGAAAACCTAAATACCGTGAATAGCTATGATATACCCGATGAATCAATGGAGGGGTTGGAAGGCCCAGGAAGGATAGGGTTTTGCATGGGCTAGGCCATCAACTGAACTATATATGGGACCAGATCCAATGGACTAAAATATGAGTTAATGGTGACAGATCTAGAAATTGATATTTAGATACATAAAATAAAAAATATATCTAAATTGATAAATATAATATGTTGTATCGTGAACTATGTTTTTAGTTATATTTTGTATAATATATATATATAGTAATAAAATATCAAAAGTTATTAAAGAAAAACTTTAATGCTGAAAACGAAAAATGTTAAAGGGAACTCAAAGCAAAATACATAAAATTCATATTAAAAAAGATAAACTAAAAAGGAACAAGGAATTATAGTATTAAGGGGACTCAAAAGGAATAGCTTTTAACCCACAACATTATCCTATGCTTTTGATTTGTATTAGTAATGAAAGAGAATTATTTAGTTTATAAAGAGATTTTATAAAAGTAAATACAATTAAATGTAATACATTATATATACTTTATAATAAAAAGAATTTTCCAATCTCATACACCACGATAAGTCACATTAGTTTGTGATCGAGTTTTATTTTTATGAAATTCATTTTTCAATCAAACATGTCTCATTATAATGAAAAGAATGCAAACATTGATCATTTATCCACAAAGATCCCCCGCCTCATCATCATCCATCTAAGAAAGTCTCCAACTTAATTTGGTGGAGATAATGGGTATATGGGTATAATGCCCCAATATTATTGCATGGTGTGGTGAGGCATCTGAACCCTTTCGCGCTCTTCCTTAGTCACTACAAAGATTAGTCTTTTTCTCACTAGTGATTTTGTCGCAATTAATCCATATTTTTATCCCAAAAACCCCTATTTGTTGTACTAGTGCATCCTTATTCCACTGATCCAGTTCCTTATAAAAGGTAGTTTGCATGGCAGATGATCATGGGTTTCTAGTTCTTTTGGGTAAAGAACGATGATGTTTTCTTTGTTTTTTTGCTACCTAAAACAAAATAATAAAGCATTGCATCAAAAGTTTCATGGCATTTTGTTATATATACTATCATATTTAAGTTTGTGACCATTGATCAATAATTAGTTTCATGGGCGGAATATATTCATTGAACCACATCTGGTTTCATCATTGTTTGTAAAATATTGTGTTTCTTCTTTATCAAATTAGGGTACGTATGACTTTTTTATAAGCACTAGCATTGGTTTCTGTATATGCATCTTCAAAATCACATCTTTTGAAAATTTATTTTCCATATCAAAAAAAATCCCTACATTGGATTATGCATCTTTGAACCAAATAATAATAAAATATTATTATTTTTAATTTCTTTTTTTTCAAATTATTATTTTTTATATATTTTACAATTAGCACCATGTGCTCAAAAATACAAATTCCATGTATCTAAATATTACTAATTTTATATATCAAAATGATCAATTTTATTAATAAATATTAATATGTACTAAAAAGCACTTTGTATCATCAACTTAATACAAATTTCATATATCAAAATCATCTTAATACAAATTTCACAAAATTAATTTTAATGGGTAGGAGAGAGAAAAATATTAAAAATAATGTTTGGAGAGTGAATAATGCTTCTTTAAACTTGAAAAAGTACTATTCATAACTATGTAAAAATTTAGAGATGCATATGCCAATGCAGATGAATTTAAAGACATATTATGCAAATATGAAGATGAAGATAAAGATGAATAAGCCATTACTAGTGCTATGGTCTATATATATTGAAGAAACTCTAGCATTGATCATAGAGTTTGGTCAATGTTTTAGTAGAGTTTGTACTAATTTTCTATCATTTTATGTTAAGATTTGATCAGTACTTCCTATGTTCCTTAAAATACAGGGTCTCGTGGCTATACATGCATGTAGTTAAAAAGATATATGCTTGGTGAAGGTGTTGGGTTGTGGCCATAATTATTGAGGTAGGGACAGCTAGATAGATCTGTGATCTCGATCAGTTTATGATTGCTTACAACTTATTCATTCATTTTAGAAAATTAGATAGATATGTGTGTTGATATCGTGCTTTGCTACCCAAGCAACTCCACAATTTCTCGATTGTCCTACAAGAATGTAAGGGATAGGGGCTCGGGGTGGTGAGGGTCACCTCCGATGCTATTCAGAGCCAGCCCCAGCCCTGCCGGGGGGGGGGAATATATATGCCTGGTTATGGTGGTGGTCCCCATCACCTATCAGTGGTTGGCGCATTGTGTGAGGCCTCAGTGGTGGGCGATCTCCTGCCAAGTCGATCGTGGTCGTGCCACCTTGTACCCGGGTTGTACCATATTTCTGCCATCTGCCAAGCAACAGGCTGGCCATGCTAGATTGTGGTCATTCTAACGAATTTGGGTCCACGTCGTGGCATGTTCGACTCGCCAATCATTAAATGCGGCGTGCTCCTATCCTGGCATGCCCACTTTCTCTATCTAACCAACTGTTGGTAGTCTGGGTCTGTGGTCGTCTCTAACCTTGCTTACACAGCCTGTCGACAGTAGCGATGTCAGACCTTCTGACTTGGAAGGCTCAAGCTTCGTGCATGCAACCTTGTCGTTCCTCTCTTGGCCTCCTGGGCCAGTCCTGTCCTTCGTGCCCAGCCTGTCTTATCCTTTTATCCTGATTTCCTACCGCTGGGCTACCCCGAGGCTCGTTTGTGCCCCATGGGCTGGGCCCTTGCATCTCAACTCATTGCAGGAGTAACAACCTCCATCACATTACCCCGCAAATTCATACCACACACGTGTGGTGAGAATCCAAAGAGTTTCCCATCGTTTCCTTCAGATGAATCCTCCCTTGTGCACGCCTGACACCCTGCGATGGTTCGGCTGCTTCCATGGTGGCCTGCAGTGCCTCAGGTTCTTCCCATCTTTTCGTTCTTTGACAGTTCCGGGCAAGTAGTGGTTTGTCCATGCACGTGCCCACGTATTGGTCTGTGCCCCTTACGCGCACAACGCCAGCTTTTTACTCGCTCGTGGGTCCACTTTGTTTAGGTTCCTCATGATGCGACTCAGCACGAATCTCGGGATTTGGCACGCCCCTTCAGTTCGTGATGGCTGGTTGTCTCACCTCATTTGGAACACTAATCAACACGCCATTCCCTATTTAAGCTCCCTTCTCTTCTCAACTTCTACCTTTTTTGCTTCTCTTACTTTTGCTTTATGCTACCAGATTTGTGCTCGACCTCGTTCCCTTGGTTCTCTCCTCCTTACCATTCCTTGTTTTCGCTACCTTTCCTTTCCTCATCTTCGATGGCCACCAAAGAAACTTCTAACACTCGACACTTATATCTCGTAGGGCAGAGTCGGGAGTCATCAATTTCCACCGTTGACCTCCATGCATTGAGGAGAGCTTATAATATACCAGAGTCGGCGATTCTGGAGATCTCTGGGCATCGTGTCGCCGTGGTGGATTTGGACAGGATGGCACATCAGGTTGCTCTCTACCCGTTGATGTTGGTAAACGGTCTGTGGCTCCCCTTCTGCCACCTTATCTGGGACGTTCTTTATTTTTTGGGGTTGGCCCCAGCGCTGCTTCATTCGAATGCCTGGTGGCTCTTGGTTGCTAGCTGTGTGATCTTCCGAAGGGTGCTCAATTCTGGTTCGGAGGAGTACCCTGACTTGACGGCCAGGAAGTTTTTGTCTGTGTACCGAGTGCTATATCTTGACGGGAGCTTGCATAGCGTCTAGGCTTGTTCCTCTGAGAAGCGTATCGCCAGCTTGGAGAAACGGCACTCCCACATCAAAGACTGGACTCACAGCGAAGCAATAGGCGGTGAAAATACCTTCATTGCCCGCCCTTCGCACAATTAAAAGCTGAGCCACTGGACTCGTCGGGAACCAACGGGTGGTGACAGTCTCTTGCCTATCCGGCCCTGGCACAAATAAAAGCCGAGTCACTGGACTGTTGCGAACACATAGGCAGTGATAGTCTCTTGATTGCCCAATTCTAGCGTAAATAAAAGCTAAGTCACTAAACTTGCCATGAATACAAGGGTGTTGACAATCTATTTATTGCCCGGCCCTTGCACAAATGAAAGCTAAGTCCCTGGACTCGCCGCAAACACAACAAAGCGGCAAAAAGAATAAGAACACAACAGAGCGGAAAAAAGAAAAACAAAATCAATAGAAGTCACATAAGAGGCATGTTCATTTCCATTACTAAAGAAAAAAGAAAATAATCATAACCAATACAAGTTAAGGGCCTAGAGCTATGTCTGGAAAAGCATCGGGCATTAGATCTTTGCCTGAGGAGTTGGCGAATTGGAGCACCTTACAATCAGGCTGGAGGCAGATCAGATAAAAGGCCCTTAGGCTAGTCTGAGGGTTCTTCAACAGGTGATCCCTCAACCTATCATGGCTTTCTTTGTAGCCGTAAACCCAGGCCTAGTTGCGGACAGTCTTCACCGCTAACATCTGTACAGAGAGACAGACTAGGGCCCCCTTGGAATCCACTAGCTTGAACCTCAGGGCTTCGACTTGTAGATCCCGAGAGGTCAACTTCTCTTGGGAAGTGGCCAACCAGGACTTGAGAGCCTCTATTTGCAAGTCCCAAGACCGAAGCTCACCCTTGGCAGAACCCAATTCAAACTCCAAATTCTTGACTCGCTTGTTCCGAGATTTAAAGAGCTCTACCTTGAGCTTCCTAGACTTAGGGCCTGGAGCTATGTCTGGAAAAGCATCGGGCAATAGATCTTTGCCTAAGGAGTTGGCGAATTGGAGCGCCTTACAATCAGGCTGGAGGGAGATCAGATCAAAGGCCCTCAGGCCAGTCCGAAGGATCCCTCAACCTATCCAGGCTTTCTTTGTAGCCGCAAACCCAGGCCTAGTTGCGGACCGTCTTCACCACTAACATATGTACAGAGAGACAGACTAGGGCCCCTTGGAATCCACTAGCTTGAACCTCAGGGCTTCGACTTGTAGGTCTCGAGAGGTCAACTCCTCTTGGGAAGTGGCCAACCAGGACTTGAGAGCCTCTATTTGCAAGTCCCAAGACTGAAGCTCACCCTTGGTAGAACCCAATTCAAACTCCAAATTCTTGACTCGCTTGTTCCGAGATTTAAAGAGCTTTACCTTGAGCTTCCTAGACTTGGTGAGATCCTGGTATGTCTTCTGCAACCAGTTGTGCAACCTCACGTCTAAGTTATGTTGTTTAACCATGTTATCCTTTTCTGCAACTTCCTAAGCTCCTCCTGCTTCATCGCCTGACGAGCCAATCACTCTTCCAGAGTGTCACGTTCCTCCTCTAGAAGCTTGGCCTTGAGGTGGCAACAACTAATGTCTTCGTGAGATTCAGCCAAGTCATCTCGGAGGAAGGTCTTCTCCTAGCGAAGCTTGGCAATTTTCTTCTTCTTGCTCTAACGGCTAGAGTGCACATGGATGAAGGCCTCCACGACATCGTCCTTCTCTCTATTCGCTTTGCCTGATGGCAAGGGACAACAATGCCTAGACCTCTTCTTCTAACTTGCCCCTTTCATCTAAGATCAAGGTGGCCAACTGGTCAACTCCTTGGTAGCCCGGGCTAGGTCTTGGTGCCGCCAACAACCCCAACTACCATCACCTGCCTTGACGTCCTCGGGGCATCCACATCAACCATTGGCTCCAATTCAGGCACCCCATCAACACCCTTACCAGTCGCCATCTCTTGCTTAGGTGTCACCAAGAACCCTCTGTTATCTACGTGCTTCTGCTCGGGAGTCCCCAAGGAACTCTCATCAGCCACTAGGTCTTGTTTAGGTATCACCAAGGCACCTGGATCTGCTGCCTGCTCGACCAAAGTGGCTGCATTGACACCCTCGACTTGTTGCTCGCCTATTGGAGGGGTGGCGCAGAAGGCTCCTCTAATGCCACCGAAGAAACAATTTCAGGGTTGAGCGACGTTTTGAAGGGAGAGGAAGGCATGGAAAATCCTCTCCTCGCTAAGTCCAACGACCAAGGGATGACATGGGGACAATCCCACGGGGTGGTCAATGTGTGGGGAATGGACACCTTTGCCATTACCGAGAACCTATGCAACTTGGTATCAGCGGTTGCCACAGGAGCAACGATGTGTGCCCCAACATCGTCATTTGGGGATGCCGGCTAGGGGTGATACACGCATATGCAGGGCTGGGGTCACCCCTTCCCTTCCCCGCACCCCCGCCCCAGCATAAAAATTATTTTAGAGTCCAAAAATATTTTTTTGGACCCAAACTCAAATTATTATATAATTTAAATATTAAATTAAAATTAAAATATATAACAATAATTTAAAAATTGATAACATAAAAACTAGTTATAAATTTTTAAATTTGTTAAACTTGTTTACAAGTGTGTTAATTTGTTTACAATATTGTATTGGATTGGCCTCCTAAACCAACCATTATATAGGAGGCCAATGTAATACAAGAGTCTTACTTGAGTAATGTGAGACTCACTATTGAGTCCCACATTGCTCAAGTAAGACATATATTACCTTGACCTCCTATATAAGGGCTGGCTTAGGTGGCTAATGCAATACATGTACATCTTGTAAGCAAGTTTTACACTCTTATAAACAAGTTTAACAAATTGTAATATATATTTATATATATACAATATACAACTTGTAAAATATATATATATATAAAAATATTAAATATTTAAGTGGGGATGGTGCGGGGGGCGGGGCCCTGCTAGGGTCAGCCCGCCCCCGCTAGTATCTTTTATGCAGGGCACGGCGAACTGGGGAGGGGTAGCGGGTGGCAGGCCCACGCTGCCCACCCCTAATGCCGGCATCTTTGGGACATCCTCAAACGGCAGTATGGGATCCCAAGACCCCTTCAAAAAAGGGGATAGGAAAGTCAAGAAAAAGGCCATCTTGAGCTCTTCTTCTTCACGGCTAAGAGCCTTGGTTGGATCCTGATCATCCATCGGGGTGGATGATGGGGGCACCGATCAGTAAAAAACATGAGGTTGTTCGGACAAGAGGGCATCTGAGTGACCCAGGGTTGGCCGTTAATCCTGGGTCAGTTCCACGACCCCCAACAAAGATGGGGCTTGGGAAGACTGGCCCATGGGAGGTACTCCCGCGAATTCGGAGCTGCTACTGCTTGACCCCGATAGCTCACGAGTCACCTGTCCTTTCTACTAGGTTTCTTCCTTTTCCCTTCCACCAAAGAACTGGGAGGCCCTTTCCTGTCCCAAGAAGCACATGGCTCCCTTGGGATGCAACAACCGTCAAAACTAGATCAATCCATAGACACCAGGAGTCAATCGATGTTGGCTCCAGGTAGCAGGATGTCAATCCAAACTTCTTCCTAGTGTGTCTCAACCCAGGCGTAAATCGCCACCAAGTGAGCTTGCTTCTGATCGGCCAAAACTAGAGAAATCTTCTCGTCCTTTGGGACGACCCCCCAAACGGCACGGACGGGGAACTCAAGGTGGACTGTTTCTCCAACAGGAAATTCCCAACCTTAATTTGACATGAAGAAGAACCTTTTAAACCAATCATTGACATGAGAAAAGCAGGGTTCCAAGCAGGCAACCCTATATCCCCCTCGAGAATGGAAACTGCATAGTTGTCATCGTGTTGCCTACCATTTGCATGAAAAGAAACTCCCTGATAGTCAGCTCAGTGTAATCTTCGCCCAAGATCTCGAAAACCATGCGCCAGACAATGCAACATGACATACGAATCCTCTGTGCATTGGGATGAAGCTAGGACGGAGCTAACTTGAGGTAGTCTAAGACGAGAGCAAATTGGGCTGCCCCAAGTGGGGAAGTGACAAGTGTCACTGAAAGAGAAATGACAGGAGCAAATCCCGTGATTTTTGCCACATGAGGAAGCGTGGAATTGAGTCGTCACACGCAACCCCAGATGTGGGGAAGTTAACCGGTACGCACAACGGGCAATCGATCGGTTGAGCATTATGAACTACTAAAGTGCACAGGGAAAAAAAAGAAGAGAATGAGAGAAAAAAAATAAAAGAAAGAAGAAAATGGAGAAGAGAAGATTCCCACTATGCGTGTGCAGTATGAATTTGCGAGGTAACTAGGAAGTCCAATGGCTAGGATGTAACTGGCCCATCAAGCAATTAAGGAGGAAAAGCTAGGGCCTAGATCCCATGAGGGAAATAGAATCGGCATGGGAGATGTTACAACGCTTGCTCTGACACAACCTAGTCCAGATTGCCTGCAAGGATGCCATGTAGCCTTAAATGTGCATATACCGGGCACAGATAGGAGAACCAAGCGGGAGTCACTATTCTTGGTAGAATGCCTAGGTAGTGGCCACACTCATGACCCACCTACCACAAGAGACATGACCCGAGACAGCCTTACCACATTAAACGTGACGACACAGAACCTTGTATAAGAGATGGACACCCTGACACAGGAAATGGGCCCCACCTCGAGAGGAAGCATAAAAGCTTAACCCCAGGTCAGAAATTGTCTCTCACGTACTCTTACACACAAGAATTCTCTCTAAGGTTCATAAAATTGACTTAGACATCGGAGGTGTCTCACCACTCCCGAGCCCTCACATTTCTTGTGTTGCATAAGCATCGAGCTCGGTGACAGATAAGTGAAACACGTCGTTACCAGGTAAAATAAGAATGAGGAAAAAAATGATTTTGGCTATCAGATTTAGATAGTCTAACTTTTCTATAAATGTCATGCATTATGCCTGGCCTCCCTCTTTATTTATTTATTTTTTTGAGTGAAATAAATCATTTTTTTTTAATCAATGCCGTTCTCGAAGATGTCTAGATGCCCTTTTGTGAATTAGGGGGGCGTCGTAAGCTTTACCATTGGCCTTGCCCTAGCTTGCGAAGAAGAAATATCCTCAACGGCTTAACTTTCTGGTGGGAGGGTAAAGTACTAAAATCAAAAGGTTTGGAAAAACAGAAGCAAGCAAATAGCTTGCAAGCCCATGCATGCAGGGCATTTCCTTGGTTTCGACGTTGCTTTGTCAAAACCAACATGATCTGCCAGCAAGTTCTCACAGCTTTCTGTTTACCAAACTAAACCAAATTAAGCTCATGATTACAATGCATGATATCTTATACCCTTTTTATAAAGAGTAACGCGCACTTCATACAATTTTAGAGATTGTATGAAGTGCGCAAACAAGACTAGCTGCAACAGAAGGTTAAAAAGTCGAATTTGTGGGTACAGTACTTCCTCTATTAATGTGTAGATAATTCTGTATCATGAAAGCCGATCGACCTGTTATATTTTTCTAGAAATTAATCTTTTTACGGACAAATTATGGATCAATGGATTTGTTTATTCTGGGCAAATGATATAGTGAGTCATGTAGTACTGTACTATAATAATAAATGCTGTCTGCATTTTGTGGTTGAGACGTTGCATGTACAGGTGAACGTCTAACTTCCACCACGTGCATGGCACGATATATAACGTCTTGAAAGTGATTCCAAGTACTGTCCTATTTAATCTAGTAAAGTGACGGAAATCTAATTTCTATGAATTATATATTTAAAATTTTCATTAAAATAAATTAAATTCAAGTTCGTTTGTCTCACGAGTCTTAAGCCTCAATAATTTTAGCAACTTGGAGAAAGTAAAAATAATTCACTGATCTAAAGAATACGATTAGATCAAGAATGCATGTAAGAATAATATATAATTTATATATTATTTAAATTGGGTGTTAGTCAAGCAATTAGATCAAGCTCATTCCCATTAATTGAATATATTCAACATCTTGCTTGCGCAATTGATCAAAATAAATAAATAATTAAAATCTCCATCAAGACTAGTATCAACCTAATTGTAGCTGAGGATACTTAATGAGATGATATATTAACATACATAAACAACCATGCATACATATTGGATAAAAAAAAAAAGGAAAAACTAGGCTTCAAACATGAAATTTTTATAACTCTAAACCAAAAAAGAATAAGACATATAAAAATATAGAAAATGGGCCCCGAAAAACTTTATAATTCCCATATGCGCTCCTAAATTTTTTAAAATCTCAATATACTTAGACATGCCTCTCTCTAGCCAGTTTTTTTCCAATAATCTCAAGATTTTGTATAATTTCTATCTATTATCTATTTTCAAAGATGTGACGAGCCAAAATTAAATTAAAATTAAATGAAAATGTCTAGATTTTACATGAAACTTACATACTAGAATGAAAGATAATATTTTAAAAGACCACTTCATAATTTCTATATATAAAGAAAATAAATTTTAAATATTTCATTATAAAAATAATAATTGATGAATATTATTCCATAAATATTAATATTGTCAGATATCTGAAACGTTATGTTTTTTAGATTTTTATTTCTACGTATATGTAGCAGTTATTTTTTTCATATTTTTTATTTTTTTATTTTATTTTACGTAAATGTGTTAATTACACTGTAAAAAAGTTGCCCCATAAAATTGCCGCTTCCGCCCCCAAATTCAAGAGAATGAGATGTCACGTCAATCATGAATTGTTTTTCATAGAAATTAATAGCATAAAACTAACAAAACGGGAGGTACGGCCAATATCAGTACTATAAATGTATTATAAACTTAGTTATAAGCCCCACACGTACAGAGAAGATTATTTGCCTCGTTGGCTTACATTCCCGTATCTTTGAAATTGAACATATATATCCAAAGTTTGGTAGATCAAGAAAACCCTCAATTTAAAGTTTAACTTTATAGATCATTAATATGGTATACGGCCAAGATGTCAATCTCGAACTTTATATATATATATATATATACACACATATATATAATAGATCAGAAAAAAAGGAAGATCGTTGCATGCACTTCAGTCTTAGAAATGCAGTCATCTACAGTTCGACCATTCTGTTTTATTTTGTCTGAAACAAGGACGTTTATAAAAACTTTTTATAAAAATAAACTTATAAATTAACATGATTTTATATAATACTTTAGATTTATTTTATAAAAAATTACATTTTTAATAAAATACTTTTGAGAATATAAATTTTGGGAGAATGGCATCAGCAATAATCCACTTCATTTTAACTACAACCTGATCTAGAAAACTAGGAGGTTGTATTTATGGGGCTGGAATGTACGCATGCACCAAGCTGCTGGATTGGAGCTTTGGCGGTTGAGAGTCACTCTTGCCACATTAATATTAAAAGCATGCGTATTGGAGCTTTCAGTAGAAAAGGAGTTGCAAAAAGCTACAGAAATGCCACACGTCATGTGATCAGCTGGCCACTTTCAGCATTAACATTGGCCTTGATCTGCCCCATTTGTCGAGCAAAAATGAGGGATATTGCATGGATGGATGACCTAGCAAGGAGTCATTTGGCGAGGAGCGTGCACAATGACGATAGATAGATTGTCCCGAATTTGCTTCTTTATAACCTACGAATAATTATCTCCACCAACTTCTTAATCACTATTCCTTCACCATCTCGTTACGCGGCATCGTAATAAATGATAAATAATTTTTCAATTAACTAATGTACTCACATTCGAGAATGGTGAAAGAATAATAACAAAAAAAATTATGTATAGCACTTATTCTTAACAAAATGAGAGAATAAATACCGTCAAATCTTTAAGGAAAAAAAATTATATTGCAACTGTAAAGAGATTTTTCCTACTGCACAAAGCCGACTGGGCCTAGGCCCAATGCCCGGCCCAGGGGCCCCCAAGCCCGCGCAAGGGGTGGAACATCTACTAGGGAGGAGTGTTGAATAGTCGATAAGACATATTAGCTTGACAGTCTGCAGTCACTTTCAGAACCTAGAGACTTGCACAGGGCACAGCGGGAAATGCTGAGAGCCCTCGATTCATCAGCAGCAGACCATCCACGGCGCATATGGACCAGACACGAAGTCAGGAAACCACACCGTATTGATGGCATCACTATCGAGTTACAGGCCACATTTATAGAGCCGTCACAGAGCCACGCCACATTAAAGAAGGTCTGACAACATAAACAGAAAGGAAGACACAAACTTTGTGGAGACAAAGATGATTTATCCCCTCCAAACCCTTGGTATAAATAGCCAACTCCAAGTACAAAAAAGCTTCATGATCCCTAAACTCCTTTACTTATTTACAAACTTCTAAGAATATTTACTGATTTGGCATCAGAGATTACCCAGCCCCAAGGCCGCCCTCTCCAAGTTGCACTTCTCTCCATCATTTGCAGGTTTATCTCCAAAGACCTGAGTTGTCGGAGTCTGACCCAAAGGTGTGCGAAACATGATGTTAACAGTGGTCCCGTCAGTGGGATCTTTATAGATCTTGCGTGTACTTCACGCACCTGAGATAACTCATTCCAGGCAACTCAAAAGCTTACTAGGACTACCAGAGGCATGGGAAGTAAGCTAGACAGAGAACCAAGTATAAGGGGCTAAGAAGGAAGCCATACACGTGCTGGCGAGGTGATACATCTGGTGTAGGATGCCATCGCCTTGTTGCCAGCTCCATACTGCGCATAGGTCATAAGGGAGGTCCGAGATGAGCAAGAATTCTACAAGGCGAAGCCAATCAGACCACTGGAGCTTGTTACACTTCACCTAGATTGGGCAGAAGCCGAGGTGACAATTAGCAGCGAGATAACGTTTGAAGCCCAGAGCCCCATCCAGCAACTTCTCGCTGAGCACCAGGATGTGTTCGCGTGGAGTCATGGAGATATGCCTAGAATAGTGCTAAGATTATACAGAACAATCTAAGTGCAGACCCAAAGGCTAAATGAGTGAGGCAGAAACGCCAAACCTTCAGCACAAAAAAGAATGCCACCATAGCGGAGGAGGTGGACCGACTGCTAGGTGTGGGATTCATTTGAGAAGCTCACTACCCAGAGTGGCTGTCTAATGTAGTGCTCGTAAAGAAGCCGAACTACAAATGGAGAATATGCGTTGACTTCACTGACCTCAACAAAGCCTCCCCAAAAGATAGCTTCCTGCTTCCTTGCATCGACCTCATTGTCGACCCAATGGTGGGTCATCGCATGCTCAATTTCATGGCTGCCTACTCTGAAATCCGTATGAACCCTGAAGACGAAGAGAACTTCATTCATCACTGACCGAGGCTTGTATCGCTATACGGCGATGCCCTTCGGGCATAAGAATGCGAGAGCCACCTACCAACGGTTGGTCAACCATATGTTCAAAGGCCAGATTGGAAGAAACACGAAGGTTTACGTGAACGACCTGTTGGTCAAAAGTAAAACCTTAGAACAACACTTGGACAACTTGAGGGAGGCCTTCGCAATCCTACGACAGTGCCAAATGAAGCCAAATCAGACGAAATGCACTTTTGGCATCGAGTCAGAGAAGTTCTTGGGGTTCATAGTGTCTGAGCGCAGTATCGAAGCCAACCCCAAGAAGGTGGAGGCCATCCTCAGCATGGCCCCTCCTCGGAGCATCAATGAAGTACAAAGGCTGGCTGAGCGAATAGCGACCCTCAACAGGTTCTTCTCGAGATCAACCGAAAAATGCCTACATTTTTTCAAAGTCTTGCAGAAAGCAAATGCATGGGATGGCAAGTGCAAACAGGCGTTCGAAGACCAAAAAAAGTACCTCACGAGCCCACCGCTCCTTAGCCAATCCTAGTGCGGAGAAACGCTGACCCTGTACTTGGCAGTTTCCTCTCAGGCCGCTTCCTCAGTGCTAGTGTGCAAAGAGGAAGGAGTCCAAAGGTCGATTTACTACCCTAGCTGAGCGTATCGGGAGCTAAGGCCAGGTACCACCACATAGAACAGTTAGCCTTTGTGTTAGTAGTAACTACGCGCAGGCTGCGTCCGTACTTCCAGGCTCACCCAGTACGGGTCCTCACAGAGACCTTTCTAAAGACAGTGTTGCAACGACTGGATGCTTTAGGCCGGCTCATGATTTGGGCAATGGAGCTAAGCGAGTTTGACATTGACTATGCACCGCAAAACACCACAAAGGGGCAACTGTTAGCAGACTTTGTCGCTAAATTCACCAGCTTCCTAGTAGAAAATACTGATGCACGTTCTATAAAAGTCTTGGAAAGTATTCGTCGATGGCTCGTCTTGCCAAGCTGGAGCTGGAATGAGAGTGCATATAGTGGCATCCGATGGAGAAAAGCAAAATTACGCCATTAAATTGGCGTTCAAAACAATAAATAATGAGGTAGAGTACGAAGCATTGCTTCAGGATTACAGGTGGCCAAAGCTCTAGGGGCCACCGAAATCAAAGTACGGGACAATTCTCAAGTAGTGGTGAATCAAGTGCGAGGGGAGTTGCTGTGAAATACGGCCCGACGCCCTAGATTGGGTGGGGGACATAATCAGATACTTGGAAACCAACGAGGTACTCGAGCACTGGCAGGAGGTGAGGAAAATCAGGAATAGAGCAACACGTTACACTATGATCGATGGGGTCCTGTATCGGCAGGGTCACTCTGTGCCTCTTTTAAGGTGTACGGGACAATTCTCAAGTAGTGGTGAATCAAGTGCGAGGGGAGTTGCTGTGAAATACGGCCCGACGCCCTAGATTGGGTGGGGGACATAATCAGATACTTGGAAACCAACGAGGTACTCGAGCACTGGCAGGAGGTGAGGAAAATCAGGAATAGAGCAACACGTTACACTATGATCGATGGGGTCCTGTATCGGTAGGGTCACTCTGTGCCTCTTTTAAGGTGTATCTCCCCCCAAAAGAAGCACAGTACGTGTTAGCAGAAATACATAAAGGAATTTGTGGGAATCATTCGGGAGGACAACATTAGCTGGAAAGGTGGTGAGAGTAGGCTATTACTGGCCTCAGGCCTTGCGAGATGCCAAGGATTATGTGCGAAAGTGTCGAAAGTGCCAACACTACGACAAAAGACCCCATTTTTCGCCAAAAAAGTTGACGTCAATCACATCACCTTGGCCTTTTGCCCAGTGGGGGATAGACCTGGTCAGACCATTCCACTAGGGCAAAGGAAGAGTCAAGTTTGTGGTGGTACCTATGGACTACTTCACCAAGTGGGTCGAAGCTGACACCCTAGCTACCATCACGGTGAGCAATATCACGCAATTCCTGTGGAAGTTAGTAGTTTGCAAATTTGGCATCCTACACACCATCATCTCAGATAACGGAAGATAGTTTGATTTCGACTACTATCGAAATTGGTGCCGAAAATTGGGAGTTGAGTTCTTGTACTCATCCCCGGGACATCCTCACACCAATGGGCAAGTAGAAGCGACCAACAAGACACTGATGGGAATGCTCCGCAACTCGATGACAGAATAGGAGAGTGGGCAAAATCCCTACGTGGTCATTGCCATGACTCGTCTAAGCTCATCGGGTTACGGTGAAAACGCCAACAGGGGAAACCCTCTTCACCCTCGCGTACGGTCACGAGGCGATGCCGCCCGTAGAGATCAGAATCCCCACGTACAGAGTTCATCACTTTGAGCAAGAGTCCAACGATAGACGGTTAAAAGATCAGCTAAACTTGCTAGAAGAAGTCTGATAAGAAGCTGCGATAAAGATTGCAACCAACAAGAGAAGGGTCGAGAGGTGCTTTAACAAGCGTGTGCGACAGAGAACATTCAGAGTTGGAGATCTTGTACTCAAAGAAACAAGAACTACAACGTAGGATGAGGGAAAGCTAGGCCCCTACATGTCATCGCCATGAGTCGTCTAGGCTCCTACCGCCTTAGAGACTCCTAAGGAAACGAGCTGCCGCACCCGTGGAATATCGAACACTTATGAAAATACTATTGCTAAGCCAATTTGTTATTATAATCTTGTATGTACTCATGCGCCAGTTATAGGCCCTAATAAAAAAATTCTTCTTGTTTCAATGGCTAATTTTAGGGACATAACATAACCTGTCAAGCGAGCTTTGCTCCAAACGAATCAACAATCTACGCCAAAAAAATCAACTCGCTAAACGGGAACTCCATCAGCAATTTACCTCCCCGCTAGGTGAAAATGGAAAGGTAGGCCTAAAAAGGTTGCCTTATCCCTCTCGTGGAGGAGTGTGGGTCGATTCTAGACCACTCGAAGATAAACGTTTACCTTCCTCGTGAGCGTCAACAGGCGAGAGCGGATTTGGTAACAAAACTGTCCAAACAACTTACCTCCATACGGGGTACCATAAGGAAATGTAAGTCTAAAATGTTGCCTTGTCCCTCCCAAATTGGAGAGCTGGATTAGCCTTGTGGCTACCCAAATGACTTACCCCAACCCCCGTTGTGACGAAGTGTGGGATCAACACCAGTCTGACTCAACTTACCTCCCCACGGGTAGGAGCGGGTTCAGAACAAACTGTCTGAACAACTTACCTCCCCATGAAGGATGATAGGCTAGTAGACAACTCATCCTCCTCGTTCGGGAGAGCTGGACCAACTTCGAGGTAGCCTGAATAACTTACCCCGACCCCCATCACGGCGAAGGAGCGGATCAGCTACATCGCTATCCGAATTACCTCATTGCGGGGCAACAGAGGAAAAGGTAGGCCTAAATGTTTCCTTATCCTTCCTACAGTGAAGTGCGGGCTAGTTCTCAGCTACCCGAAAAAGAAAGCTTTTACCTTCCTCGTGGGCGTCAACTGGTGGGAGCAGGTTTTGTAACAAAATTGTCCGAACAATTTACCTCCCTGCGAGGTACTATAGGGAAAGGTAGGTCTAAAAGGTTACCGGGGAGCGGGATCAGCTTCGCAGCTACCAATATAACTTACTTCCACCCTACTACGACTAAGTGTGGGATCAGCATCAGCCTGACCCAAATTACCTTTTCCCATAGTGTCAACGAGTGGGAGCGGGTTCTGTAACAAACTGTCCCAACGACTTATCTCCCTACGGGATATTACAGGGGAAGGCAGGTCTAATAGGTTGCCTTACCCCTCCCGCAGCAGAGAGCAAGTTCAGCTTCGAGGCTGCCGGAATACTTATCCTAACCCCTATCGTGGTGAAGGAGCGGATCAGTCATATTGTTGTTTGAATTACCTCTCTAAGGGAGAAAGAGGCGGTTTGGCGTGAGGCATTTCGACCTCTCCCCGGCGGAGAAAGTGTCAAGTCCACGAACTGCCCAAATGAAGGAGCAAAAGACATGGACATCATCAACACGAACAATGACAATACAGGACAATCAAGATGCACATCGGCAACAGGCACCGTGCGGCGTAGAACGGAGAACCCAAGTTTGCGACATTAACTTCTGTGACAAAAAAGCAAAGTAATAATAATGTTCTCATTTTTCCAAAGGGATGGACACGACTACACTTATAGAGGAAGATGGACAAAGTTCCAAGCTACCCAGGCTAGCCTACTTCCCCACGAACTAAGGAGGAAGCCAGGCCTAAAGCTGACTTAGCCCCCCCCACGGGGCAGAGCGCGATCAGCCTCAGTACTACTAGTAAGGACGAGGAAGATATGGAAGGCGCCTGCACCTTGAGCAAAGTCAGGAAGGCTTGGAAAAATGGATACATAGCAAAGGACAACAAAAAAGTGCATAAGCCAGAAGACTGCCAACAGGCAGAGTCGTCGAATGTTTGGCCGAGCACTGGCGAGGTGGATCATGAGGCATAGTGCGTCAAACCCTTGCGATCGAGCTCTACCAGGGCCAGCCCTAAAAAAAAAAAGGAAGCAAGGAGAAAAGGACAATGGAAAGAAATGCGGGAAAAGTATAGCCAGATACAATCAACGAAAGTAATTTTATTAATCACTGAAAGCTAAGAGGAACAAATTATATCATAAAACCACAAAGCTACGAGGAGCAAGTTACAGCATAAAGCAGTAAAGGTACGAGGAACAAGTTACATCATAAAGCCGAAAGCTACAAAGAACAAGTTACGTCATAAAGGCACAAAGCTATGAGGAACAAGACTCGACTCAAGACCCTATATCTTTAAAAAAAACAAGTTTCAGTGCTCGACCATAGACCAAGACAGTAAAACGGCCAGGGATAATCCAAGAGGACCAGAAGACCGCACTGTTCTTGGACCCATCTAAAACAGGATGAGCCGAAAGTCTCCAACAACGACGAAGATACCGTCAAGAATCAGAACAACTTGGAGTTGATTTCTACGTTGAGAACTGCTTACTAGACGAAGGTCATCCACCACTGCAACCAAGCTCGACCAAATTATACTTCCGTGCGAGCGGCAAGCAGAGATCTCCACCACTATGACTTGTCGATAACACCAAAGATTACCTCAAAACATCGAATAGGGATGCAATGAGGCAATTAATTGAATTGTACAGTGGTGACCATCGCCAAGGAGATGCTCAAAACCACACGCCAGCTGTGGAAAATGGCTTCGAAGTCAAGCCCCATAAACAAAAGCGCAAGAACGAGTGAGGCACAATAAGCAAAAGGGCGAGAACAAGTACAAGAGGTCCGAGACCCCAACAAGGGAGGGTTGGCAAGGAGATCTTCCCAGCAAATCTACCCTCAACAGACGGGGTCATTTCCCGCAGGGCCATCACCAAGGCCGCTCAGGATCAGGCTCTTAACAAGGATGTCACGCAGCTCAAGGACTCCTCGTGTGGAGAAAAATCTCCCACATTCATAACCCGAAGATCACACTGAGGGTTCTAAAGAATGTGAGTTTTCATCTACTCCAAGCCTTCTTTATAGCCAAAGTCCCAAACATCATCGCGAACACCACGGACAGAAGACAGCTCCTTCTGCAGACCTCGGAGGGTAACTTCGATGCCTTCAAGGACCAGTCTATTTACTTCTAAGGTATCCTCCACATCTTTCCTTCGTTGTCTTTCCTCCTCCAGGATTTTCCTCCTCCTCGTCACTAACTCGTTAAAATTTTGAACTTGAGTTTCAAGCCATTTGATCGACTTACTATCTATGTCTCATTGCCGATGTGGCTCCCGGATATCAGCTTGCAGCAGCTCAAGCTCTGACTGGCATCTATCAAGGGATTGCTGCAGCGTGTCCCTCCCCTCACAAGCAAGCAAGGCATCAATGCAGAGCCCATCAACTTCCCCTAGGATTTTATCAAGTCAACAAGGGCTTCATCGGCTAGCTCTTTCTGCTTCCGCTCCACGATCACACAATCCAAGGCCACCTGAGCCAATGAACGGAGGTCCTGGTTCTCGCTCCTCAATTCCACTTGGCTATCCACAATGAAGGTCGCCAGACACTCCAATCCCTATCACAAAAACCAAAGTCAAAACTGAAGGAAGGGAACAAAAGAAAAGTCTGAGTAATTTGACAGTGAAGTTTTACCCTAGCGTGTAACCTCTGGAGTCTACCCTCCATCTCTTGGAGTCGGTTGGCGTGACCGGGCAAAGCAGTCGTCCGAAGGTTCACCCTCCCTCTCGTCAAACGCAATGGGCGCCATGGCATCCTCAGTTGGAATGTCAATCTCTACAACCTCGACACTACCTGAGAAGGCAACGTCGACCGCAACACCTTGGATCGGCAATGTAGTGCGAGGAGGCTACGCTATTAGCACCAACTTTTCGAGCGCTCGTGGGGATGATGGGATAAAAAGCACCATAATAGATGGCCCTTGAAGGGATGGGGACATTGTCAAAATCGGTAAGGGCAGGTGAGATCCTCCAGGGCTTTTTCCCTCTTCCCTTGATAAGTGGACTAGGGGAACGACTGCGAGCGAGCGAGCGACATAATTAGATTTATAGGGAAACCCGCGTCAGAGCACAAGTTGGCCAGGAGAGCCAAGTACCGACAAAGGCTATCCTCAGTCAACAAAGCCTTCGAAGAAATCTCGCCCAGATGCACCTTCACCCAAGCACAAACAATCCCGAGCCTCAACTCCTCCTTTGATTTCAGTTTGGGGCAGCCGCTTATGTCCCCATCTATGGTGCCCCTTATAGCACGTACATGCAACAGGCGCTTGAGGGTCTACCCTGCCTGGAACTCCCACCCTTGTCCAGACAAGAAGAAGAATTTATGAGTATATCCCTTCGTGATGGTATGCCGCGTCTCCACCAGGACCAGTTCCTGAACCGGCTGGAAACTATAGATGTGCCGGCCTTTTCGCACAACATTGTGAGTGAAGAACTCACGGGCCATAAGATCTGAGAAATCTGACCCGACATCCACCAAAGCGCGGCGCCAGATGACCACAGCACGAGACTAGAATCTCCCTTGCAAGGGGAGGAAGCTGAACAGGCTCCAACTTGAAGAAGCCCAATACTTCTCGCACTAGTCGGCAAAATGGCAGCCTGAGGCTGTAAGAGAATATGGCGTGGTACACTACCACCTTGGTGTCACAGCCCTCGGAATCCACCTTTTCGTCGATGGGGGAAGGCACCACAAGCTCCACCTTCAAGCCTGTATGTTGCCCTCAACTCCTCCAGTTCGGCAGATGTTACAACCGATCGCCATGAGAACCCTGCAAAATCATCTAGGGTAGAACTCCACGGCCAGCCGTGACCTGAGCACTGCCACTCATCCAACAAGGCGTGAAGATTTCTTCAGAGCCATGAAAGATAGAAGGAAATGCAAAGTAACTTCAGAAGAAAAGCAAAGAAAGACAAAAGAAGGGAGAACTCAAGTAGCGGAGTAAGTGTCACAGCCTGAAGGAGAAAAGACAGAGTGAGTATGATGGGTTTCCCAATGTGGAGGAGGATTCTTATATACGCAGGATTGACATTTGACCTCCCGAGGCGCCATAACTCCACATATCTCCACGTGTCCCCCAAAAGTACCAGAATCTCTTGATTATCACAATTGTTACAGAGTATATCAGCTGATACGACGTGTGGAATTAATGGCTACATAACACGAAGTCATAACGCAAAAATTGAAAGGACACCATTCAATGCGAAATCGTAACTGACACCCCATTGCCATGTCGGTGTAAAGCAGACGGTTGCTCAATAGTCGGTACATAACAAGGAGGGCTGCGAGATCTAGCAAAGTGAATGGTTAAAGGATGAAGAGAGAAGTCCTCTTGGACCCGTCCGAAAGGAATTGGCGGGATAACTGTAAGGGGATTTTCTCAACTGTACAAAGCCCATTGGGCCTTGGCCCAATGCCCGGCCCGAGGGCCCCCAAGCCAGCATAAGGGGAGGAACATCTACCAGGGAGGAACGCAGAATAGTCGACAAAATAGATCAGCCTGATAGTCTGCAGTCGCTTTTAGAACCCAAAGACTTTCACTGGGCATAGCAGGAAATGTGGAGGGCCCTCGATTCATCGGCAGCAGACCATCCATGCTCATATGGACCAAATACGAAGTCAGAAAACCACGCCACATTAATGGCACCACTACCAAGTTACACGCCCCATTTATGGAGCCGTCACAAAGTTATGTCGCATTAAAGAAGATCTGACAACAGAAACAGAAAGGAAGGCACGAACTTTGTGGAGATAAGATGATTTATCCCCTTTCAAACCCATGGTATAAATAGCTAGCTGCAGGTACGAAAAAACTCTATGATCTCTAGACTCATTTACTTATTTAAAAACTTCTAAGAATATTTACTGACTTTAGAATCGGAGGTTATCCGACCCCAAGGCCGTCTTCTTCAAGTTGCACTTCTCTCCATCTTTGGCAGGTTCGTCTTCGAATACCTGAGTTGTCGGAGCCTGGGCCAAAGGTGTGCGAAACACAATATTAACATCAATGATTTATTTTTGTTGCAAATCTACATTTGCAACGATTTCACTTCGTTGCAAATGTGCAGTAGATACGATTTCAATTCATTGCAATGTAATACATTTGCTACGAATGTAAATCGTTGCTACTATACATTTTTAACGAAGTGATTTATTGCAAAAGTGCATTTGCAACGAATGCACATCATTGCCAATGTAGTTCACCAACAAAATGCATTCGTTGCAAAACGTATTGAAGAAATAAATGAAATTCATTGGAAATCATCATTTACAACAACATGCATTCGTTGCAAATGCAATTCTACTGCGATTATTTGCAAGGAAATTTTTTCGTTGTAATTGTAACCATTTGCAAAGAAAAATGGGCTTTAATTGCAAAAAATGTATACATTAGTAAGGAAAAAAATTTCGTTGCAAATAATGGTTGCAAAATTCTTTCCTGTTGTAGTGTATTTACAAGTTTTTTTTATTAATTTTGTATTAAACATAATATTATTGTTCCAGCTTCTCATCAGTTAATATGAAAATATATTTTATTTGAGAGGTGCTAGTTAGGGGTGTCAAATCATGTTAACGAGTCGTGTTCGTGTCGTGTCAAGACATGTATATTATACTATATAGGTCAACCCTAACCCGACCCTTTAAGCTTATCGTGTCAAAATTTCAAAACCTAACATGACCCGTTAACATAACGGGTCGTGTCGTATCAACCCGTTTTAACCTGTTTATATAAATCGGTTGAACAGACCCGAAATTAACTTGTTTGATCTAGTTAAGTTTAACATAATTTTATATAAATTTTAAAATCTCAATATCTATAAAAAAAAAAATATAAAACTAACTACAAGTCCAAAATTACAATCTAAATAATAAAAACATTAAAATTAAAATTTTAATAATTTTATTTTTAAGTATAAGGGTATAATTGTAACTTTAACTTTGTTAACGGGTCATAACGGGTTATAACGGATTAACCCGTTATCAACCCGTTAAGTAATCGTGTCTTAACGGGTCAACCCATTTTGACCCGAACCCATTAAGGCTAAACCCTAACCCGCTTTTATCGTATCGTGTTCGTGTTGGGTTAACGGGTCGTATCACATATTGCCACCCCTAATGTTAGTGCATTTAAGTGCAGTCGTGCTATCAGAATTGGGTGTAAAACTCTGATGGTACACTTTCCAATCCTAACGCTCGACTTCATCAACTTCCTACAAATTTCACAATAAGCTCAATTATACCGATCTTGTTTTTAAAGAAAAATCTAAAATCCTAGAATATAAACCCCAAATTTCTAAAAGCCCTAATGCTAGTTATTTTTAAAACAATCATTAAACACCATTCCGGCCGTCACTCAAGTGGCAGCCACTATCCAGAAAAATCAATCAGAATAATAAAAAGTAATTAATCTATCGTTGCTTGGGGTAGCACTAGCCATCACTGTTAGAGATTGATGGTGCTCATAAAAAAACTCCGGTGTTAAACCCGACGACGATGAGGCCGAATTTAGTTTTAGAATGACCGGATCTAGCTAGTTCAGCGCCCATGGTGGTTGACCACCACCACGGTGCTAAGGTGGAGGCAATACTTGGCATGCTTTTGCTTTTTTAATTTAAGCTTAATTAATTGAAATTATAAGATTTTATTCCTATGTGGGATGGCTTATTGTAAGCTCAAAAGGAAAGTTAATGTCTCAGTTCTCCATTGGAGGGTGTAAAGGACCTAAGTTACACCAAGATCTGATAATTTTAGATTTCTTCATTTTATTTATAACTCTAGTCTCATCATGAATCATTCCATCACTAATATTTCAATAGAGAATTGAAAGAATAAAAAGGTACAACAAAAATAGTTGGGAATCCTTACAAATACTGGTATGGAATCTTGAAACTTGCCCAAACAGACAACAAAAACAGATGGCAATTTGGAAAGGGGAAAAAGACTATTCAAAAGAATCAGCCAAGAGAAAGATCAGTACGTCAAAGAATAATATCCCATGTTTTTTTTGTCAGAATTCTAAAATTTAAGAGTGGAAAAGGGAAAAACACTTGCAGATGGTATCAAAATATTTATTGAGCTGTTAATATTGTCCATAAATCTTACTAAAACAAGAATAAATAGATTCAATGTGTATATATATATATATATATATATATATATATAAGTACTACAGCCACAAAGAATACACAAAAATTAATCTATAAATTAATATGGTTTCATACGATACGTTAGATTCACTTTATTATAAAAATAACTTTACAATCTAACATACTCTATCAAACCACGTTAGTTTGTAAATTTATTTTTATAAAAACTAAAACATTTATTATATATATAACACTTGTGTTTCCTTTTAAATACTAACTGTATAGGTGATTAACTTTGAAGGATTTAAAGACTTAAAAAGATAAAACTCTGAATTAATATAATAATAATATTATAGAGGTGTCTTATGACCGTGCATGACCATTTAATTTAGAGAGATATTTTAATTATAAAGAGGTTTGGTAAAAATAATTTTATAAATTGACATAACTTGATATGATTTATCAGATTAATTATAAAATTATTTTTATTATAAAGTAGATTTAATTGATCATATGAAGTTACTCTAATTTGTAAAATTATTTTTATAATCTATTTATATATGTAACACTTCAATTTAATTTATAATTAAGTTGGATGGCATGTGATTCACGTTCACGTAGACATTGGATCATGGGATTCACGACGTCAGCTAGGGGTCTGATTTCTGTCGCTGCCATCAAGATCTCGATTAGCTTGCATATCTATTCCATGGTTGTGATCTTCTTGTGACGACATTCATGATCCAAGTTTTATTACAATATTGAAGATCAACTTGTGTCGTGCCTCTCTTTATTTATTCTCAATGAGAACATGGCAAAGAAAAACAAATATCTACAGTGCTTTTTTATTTTGTTTAATTTCTGTTTTCAAGCAAAGCTCCTTAAAATAGACGTTTACCATTCTTTAATTAATATAACCATTCTTCAATTCTTATTACACCCTCAAACGAAGACTTTTAACAGATTTTTGGGAGGTTCCGGTACGTTTGGTAGATGAGATTAAAATAAAAATGTTCAAAATTTCTTATAATTTCCTTCCTAAATACTATTCAAATATAAAATATTTTTTAATTTTAAATCTTTAACCTTTTTATCTAATCATATAGAGTCACATCACATAAAGTCTCATCGCATAAAATGCCCAACAGAAAAAATTACTTCACCGTTCGACTCGGAGAATCACTCACACCCGACCAACGTGCATACTGATTCACTTGTTTCAAATCATCAAACACACCAAAATATACATGTTGAGCTGGGAACATATTCTACTCGGCCATGATATGCTTGGAGAATCTCTCAACCCGTCTATCAGGTGAGGCCAATACGAAAGCATTCCACCTCTATCATCATGAAGAATCACTTCCACCCGTATGAACTCATTGCAACGTGTTGTAGGAATGGTCTATGGAATTCTTAACCCATCCATGATGATTGATGCACGATAAGACTCATATCCAAAATCACCACACATCACCAATCTAAACCTGCATTTATGTATCAAAATCTCAAAAAGCACAAAATAAAGATATATTTGTAAACATAATGAAGGAAAATATTTATCATTTCACGAATAGAAAGGGGAAGGTTACAAAATATGCAATGCAAATCCCATGACACACTCACAACATTTATCTCACATTTTGCAATACTGTCATATAAACTAACCTATGTCACAGAATATAAAATACTATGGTGGTGTTAATGCTACTTTTCTAGTCGCTCTCTTGTAGTCACTTGCTCTTTTTTTAGGATTTCGACTCCAAAGAACTCCAACGCTTGTGATCTCAAAAGCAAAATTTTGACTTTTACTTTAAGCTATTATAGGGTTGGATCGTCAGATGTCCTTTTGACTTCTGATGTGCCTGAATAAGAGCCATTTAAGGCCCTATTTGTATACAAGAGTATTCTCAAGTAATTTCAAATATTCTCAAGTATTTCATTCCTAAATATCACTCAAATACAAAATATTTTTTAATTTCAAATCTTTAACTTTTTTATCTACTCATTACCTAATCATATATTATAACTTTTACAAATTTCAAAGAAAAAAAAATCAATATAACTTTTTTCAAAGTTCAAAATAAAAATAATATTCAAACAGTTTTTTAACTTAATAATTTTTTATTCAATTTTTTTCTCTCATTTGATCTCAAAACTCAATAAATTAAACATTTTAACTCAAATCATTTCACTATTATTTATAAATTATATCATTACTATTGACAAAATTTTAAGATATTTCAAGTATCCAAACAAATTATTACATTATTTTGCAAGGAGAGGGGCTTCAAAAAAAAAAAAAAAAATACTAAAATGGTGGGACGTACTCTATACACTCCTAATCCGTGCTGTAAGATTTATGTGGATGGTGTCGAAACTGTAGGCGGAATAAAGACTGGCTAGATTATGCTCAATGGTTCGTGGCCCATGGTGCTTTGGTCAGCTATTATTATTATATATATATATACAACGCTTTGATTTTTAAATCCATGCATCTCGTGAGTTTTCAAATCGTGATTACTTCATAAACGTCGTGGTGCCTACGCACGTGTTTTTTAAAAATTAAAAAGAATTAAAAAATGATGTTAATTCAGGATGTCAAATATATATAATTAATGTCTCATTTATTTTTCTTTAATTAGTTTATTAAAAAAGAAAAGGATGTATTTAGATTGGGAAGACATGGAATAAAGGTTGGACCACCATATATCGAGAAAACGCGTTCAAAGTAGTTTAGATTTAAAGATGAGTTGAGATGGTTTATGAATAATAGAATAAAAGTTGAATTATTTATTATATTTTGTGTAAAAATTTAAAAAAGTTAATTTGAGATTTGAAATAGTTAAATTATTTATTATATTTTATGTGAAAATAAATTGAGATGAATTAAAATAGAATTTAAATTCAAACGATGACTTAATTAATTTAGCAGCCGCAACTTAAAAACTCCAAGCTCCCACCCAGCTTTGACCCAAACAAATTGAGTATAATTTGGTGCATATAAAAGAAATGGAAAATGATATCCCGTCGTTTAGGTTCTGTTTAGATCGAGAAATATTTTCAATCTATCTCATTTTATCATTATAATTTTTACAAATTTTTATATAAAATACAATAAACAATTCAACTTTTTCGAATCTCAAAATAATAATAATATTAAAAAATAATATTCTAATAATATTTTATTCAACTTTTAACTTTCATATTAATTTAAAAAATAATATTCTAACAATAGTTTCTCTGAGTGACGTACATGGTTTCATGTAGTTTGTTAAAAAATTAAAATAGATATATATTTAAAATAAAATAAAGCTCAAAAACACACCAAAAAAAAACTGAAATTTTAGATTTCCTCTACTATTTTATGTTTGTGTATTTAATCTTATTTTAATTTTTTTTTTAACAAATTATTGTGGTGCTACATCAACAGAGCAAATTAAGTGGTATAAATTAGCGATATATATATATATAAATATATATATATATATGTATATATATATATATGTGTGTGTGTGTAGCATTTTCTTTATAAAAGAAATATGTAAAAGGAAATATTTTCAGTTATTATATATTAATGTTCCTTTCTTGATCTTCTCCTAATAATTCCTTCTCTTTTTCAATTGTTTTTCTAAGCAGCGAGCTGCAATTCAAGAAACTACTGCGTAGTTTTCTTCTAATTTCCTGTACGTTGAACTTTAGCAAGCAGCGAGCAATTCAAATCCAAAGAAACTTTACGTATGTTTTTTAATGAAAGACTTATAAATATTATAATTTATAAAGACTAATTAACGATCATGACCAATTGTTACGTAGAAAAATAAGATTAAATGGTTAGAAATTATCAAAGCTAGCTCGCTCTTAGATCGTGTCATGAGATGTTTAATTGGTCAATTCCTAAAATAACAAGAAGATGTTTCTTTTGTTCCTTCTAGACGATCGATCAATTAGAAAATAAAGAAAATGTTAATATTTTCTAACTAATTACTTATTACAAAATAAAGTCCTAGTTTTGGACACTACAACAAAATTGGCTTTTGAAGACGAAGTTATTTAGAGACGAACTAAATTTCATTCCTAAAAGTTATTTTTTGAGATGAAATTTAAATTTCATCCTAAAAAATTGATGACTTTACAAAACCATTCGACTGGATAAATATCCGTTCGAACAATATTTTTTATGACAAATTAAATTGTCTCAAAAATTTTGTTTCGTTCGAATGTATATTTAATTTATTATGCCGGGAAAAGTTCAAAACCGTTCGAATAATAATTATTTTTGTTCGAACGGAAAATATTTGGTGACAAAATCTGGAGGGAAGGTTTCTAAACCGTTTGAATAGAATATATTTAGTTCGAACATATTCAAGCACTACATTTATACATTCAAACGTATAATATTAATCTCGGTACGTAACTCAAAATATAAAAAATATATATCATATATACAAATTCATTAATTAATTTTATGTAATTAATTTAAAAATATTTTAATGATTTCTTTTATGTTAAATAAAATTTTTATTTAAATAAATATTTTCAGCCATATAAAATATAATATAAATCAATAATTACTCCAGAAAAGATAAAATATTTAATTAACAACTAAAGCAAATTATCAAAACACCATATATACTGTCAATAAAAAAAATAAAAAATAGAAACTACTGTGATACGAGGTCTCTGCACACATCCTCGTTTGCAGCTAATTGTCTCTCTACTTGTGTTAGTTGAGTACTAAGCCTGACCTGAGTTGCATTATTGGCATTAATTTCTGTACGTAACTCATTAATCTTTGTACGTAACTCAGAGACGCTAGCAATAATCTCTGTACGCAACTCAGATATGGCAGTATGCACTGCATCGATCAACGATGATATGTGTATGCCGATCTCAGCACGCAGTATGTCGGCCATCTCCTCACGAGTCGATGTGCGTGATGCCTCGGCCTGTGTAGATGCCTCACCAGCCGATACTCCAGTATCTTTCGGTTATGCATCTCTCTGAATATCAGCCCTGTCAAGAACATGTCCACGAAAACGAAATCTCGAGTATCGAGTGCTCCGTGACAGGGTGGTGCTATTGATCGGTCCCATCGGCTCCCGTGCACGCTCAGCAACTTCTGGCACCACCCTAGAATGTAGCAAAAATCGAGTGATCAGGATTTCAAACGGTAGTATATCTGTCGTAATGTACCGAGTCTCTAATCGGATCCTCTCAAATATATACCCCACGAGGTCGATCGGAATGCCACGAGCGACCTGTATCATAAATCTCGCTCGATCTATGCCAATCTCTGTTTTCTGCTATCGATGGTCAATATTGTTGGCGATGATCAAATTCATAATCTTGAAGAAAGAAGATAAATCTGACTGCCTAATGCTCTTCATCCCATCGTACACTGGAGCATCTAGACCAACAATCAAGTCTTTGACCTCATGATCAGCAAGTGTATCGATCTCATCTGTGTAAACTAGTCCCTCGTTCTAAGACATCTCTCCATCACCTGAAGGATTAGACTCTATAGGCGGCAGGTTCGGATAGGCATCGACCAGCCTAGGAATACCGAGATACGCAACGAGTAGGTCCGCTAAAAATATAACAGGACTCGGACACAGATCATGTATGTCCCTCCATCATCTAGGTGTGTGAACAAATGACTGAAAAATTACTAGACTAAAAAGCCATGATTGTCATGTATTTTTACAATGTATCTTGCCTTTTGGTATCCGTGGGTTCTTAACCAGAGATGTGCTGGTTGCGTTAATTGAGTTGGGTGCATTTTTTAAAGATTTATGTGCTAGAACGTTGAATGTAGAAGCATTAGATTGTATGGAACGAGAAATTGCACTAATATTGTATAAGATGAAGAGTATTTACCCACCGTCATTCTTCGACATCATGATTCACTTAGCCGTTCATTTGCCACGTGAGGCTTGACTTGCAGGACCAGTCTAGTATAGATCGATGCATCACATTGAATGGTTTCTTGGAAAGTTGAAACGCACGTGGGTAATGAGGTCCACCCAGAAGGATCAATTAAAGAAGCATATACTGATGATGAGTGACATACATTCTGTTCAAAATACTTCCACAACGTTGACACAAGGTTTGATCGATCAAAAAGAAACTTTGATGTTGACCAAGCAAGACAACGGAACAGATTTTTCGTATTTTCCCAACAAGTATGTTCAGTTGGTGCTCAGTGTGGTTATGATTTGTGTGAAAGGGAGTTCGAGAAAACTCAGTGGTATGTGCTAAATAATTGCCCAGAGATAAAGAGCCACTTGAAGTAAGTTTAAATAAATTATTAATTAATCATTGAATTTACTTATTAAAAAATTATACGAATATATTTATTGTTGGTAATTTTTAATTTCAACGATCATATTAACGTGCTCAAAGAACTGAGAGTAAATTATATAGACCAGAGACATAAACAAGAGTTCTCGTAATAATTCAAACAACGGGTAATGACATTAATACAGATGCAATTTTGCACTAACATATTTAAAATAGGCTGGATTGTTAACGGTTGAATGTTTATATTTTATTTAATATGTAGGTTATACAAATACATGTGAGTAATTCGAACGATATATCAGATGAACTATTTGCACTGGCATGTGGCCCCTCGAGGCGCGCTACTCAATATTCTACATGTATTTCTCGAAGAAGTAGGTATCACACAATTGATCGAGAACTGTATAGGAAAATACAAAATAGTAGTGTCCTTGTCGAAGGGAGTCATGATGGAGATAATGTTGATTTCTATGGAGTTATCGTAGATATAATTGGAATGAAATATGTGAGGGAGCTTGTGGTTTATATATTTAAGTGTGATTGGTGGGATTTAAGCAATCCTCGAAGGGAAAATGCCATGATGAATATTTTATGATTATTAATACATAAAAAAAATGGTATGAATATATCATTTTATTTTGGCTTCGCAAGCATCTCAAATATTCTATTTAGACGGTCCTCAGTTAGAAAATCAATGGCAAGTAGTACAAAATTTTTCTCCTAAAAATATTTATGACGTTATCCTTGAGGGAAAAGGACAAGATAAAGAAGAAGATGATCCCTCTATTCAAGAAGCATACCAAGAGAGGCAACCTGCCTTTAACTTATTTGTGGATTTGTGCCAGTATGAGATTATCCTATTATATAGGAAAGATATTAAGGCTGAAATAGTTGAGGTGACAGTTGATCAAAGTGTTGAATCATCTGAAGTATCTACAGATGATGAGAACGAATCTATAGATGAAATTGATACAAATGATTGATCGATTTTGTGTTCACATTATACAGTATCTCGCAATTATGCCACCAAAGAGAAAGGAAGTTTGCATCCCATTTCCATCTGTTCATAGCACTCTGTCTGACTCACCATTAGAGACTGACTCTACGGAACAAGGTAAATACTTAATACTCATTTTTTTAATTAAGATATATGATAATTAATATGAGGTAAATATCTAATATTATTTTAGAGAGATAACAGTACAATCTCGTCACAAACGAGACACTACTAGAGGCGTGACGTTGGAGAAATATCGTAAAGTAACTAAGATTAAGGTTAACATTCTTGACGAATATACCGGAGGCGAGGGATAACAAGCAACTTGGCTTGCATCACATGCGGGTGCTCTTACATGGACTTATACACATTTGGCTATGAGTTCATGGCATAAAGTCCTACGAGATGAGAAAGAACTTATAAAGAAGCGTTGTTTAGTACGTAATATTTAAATAATAAATTTATATTGATATTATTTAATATTCTAAATGATAATATTTTTGTGTATATACTTTTTCAATGATGACTTCGAACTAAATTTTGATTGGAGAGATGAGCGTAACACTGTCAAAGAGCTGATGTGTAATGTATTATGTAAGTATAAGGCAAAATGTCATGAGCATTACAAGAAGTACTAGAACAAGGAAGATGCACACCAGCATTCTTTTCAAGATGTCCGACCTAAAGAATGGGAAAAACTTTGCGACATGTTTGAGAATCCATCATATAAGGTAAATTAAATAAATTCTTTATACGTCATATTTGTAATTTTTACTTACTAACTTTTACAACTTCTATGCAGGAGTGAAATTCTACAAACAAAAAGAATAGATTGAAGTTGAAGATTCATCACTATGCAGGCTCAAGATCTTTCCATCGTCTCTCTCAGAAATTGGTAATGTACTTTCTTTTTTTTATTCTATATAGTATGTTTTTAATATTGACTTTATATCTTAACAATGTCTCTTCTAGAAAGAGTCAGACACCAATTATGATCTGACAAAATTATATGCTGCATCACATACTAATAGTAATGGAGAGTGAACTCATCCCGATGCTCGTGAGAATTATGTAAGTATTATAATTTCTTTTAATTAAACATATTTAAATTATTGTGTCAATATTAATTTTATATATTGTGTGTAGGATAAAATGATTGCCCTCTGTGCTGAAGCTGCATTAGATCATAATTTATCAACAAGTGATCTTGAAATTTTTACACAAGTTCTGGGTCAATGTTCAGGTTATTTGAGGTATTTGGGTCGTTGTGTAAAGCGTTCAGGCTCTTCATCAACGTCAAGCACTACTGTCATTGCGTTAGAGAGTTGATTGCAAAACAGTATGAGTTAGAAGCTCAACTGACGAAACAAGCAAATATAGATATGCGCATAAAACAGCAAGAAGATCAACAAAGGGAGATGCAGTTTCAAATACAAATGCTTATGCAACAATTCAGGCCTCCAAGCAATTGATTTTCGTTAGAAGTGTTTTGCATATTGAACAATTATATAATATGTACTGATAATTTTATTAGTATAATTAGTATTTCATTTATTTAGTTCTGACTTATTAGATTAGTTTAATTTATATTGAACAATTTGTAATGTATTTTTAAAATATAAGTATCTATTTGATAAATTAGTATTGTCCACGAAAATAATAACCGTTCGAACTCTCATCAAACGTTCGAACATCACAAGTTAGAGTTTGAACGGTAAAAAAGTTGCGCGCCATTTGAATGCGTTCGAACTCACAATTCACTATTTGCGTTCGATTATCAATTTGTTTGTTCAAACATTTCTTCATGTGTATTTAGTAGAACGGATTGGTATCGATCGACCTGCCATGAAGTATTAATATTGTTCGAACGTTATTTATGCCCTTTGAGCGACTTTTCAAGGCGAATTTAAATCGTCCCAAAAAAAAATCCTTTCGAATGTGATCGAACGGTCCAGTTTAATTTCATCCCAAAAGAAATTTTTGGGATGAATTTGTGATTTTCATCCTAAAACACATTTTGGGACAGTTTTATTGGGAGGACTTTGGGACTTTTTTTTTATCTCAAAATATATTTTGAGACGAAATTCTAGTCTTTTAGGACAAAACATTTCGTTCTAAAAGACCTTATTTGTTGTAGTGGAGAGGATTGAGACGTTGACATCAATGTCTTTTGGGGATAAATATTTTTAATTTAGGGATTACAAATCTCTTTTCATTCCATGGTGTCTTTTCATGTATATTTTGCAAGTTAGCATTAATATAATAATTAGCATTATATTAATTAGTGTTTTATTGTAAGAAATTTACTGACATGCATGATTGACACTACAAGAGATTCGGTTTCTTGAGACAAATCATTTTGTCTCAAAAGATCCAATTTTCATCCCTAATTGTTTTTTGAGATAAAAAAATTTTGTCTCTAATTTGTCTCAAAAAGACTGTCTCAAAAAGTTTTTGGAGATGATTTTCGTCTCAAAAAATGATTTTTAGCAATGAAATTAGGCGAAACTAGTCGAACCCGTTTGAACGGGTAATTTCTTTTTAGATCAAAAGTTTTTGTCTCAAAAATACATTCGAATGACATAATATCAGTTCGAACCGATAGTTACCGTTCGAACTAGAAGAAATGTTCATTCAAACGAATAACCATATTTGATGATGTTCGAATAGACGGAGTGTTCAAACAGATTTTATGCGTTCTAACTAATAAATTTTTCAAATGACTTGTGTTTGAACATAAATTATCTCCGTTCAAATAGACTGTTTATTTTTTAAATTCTTTTCGTTCGAACAGGGTTTTGCATATTAATATTGTTTGAACAAAGATTTTATTGTTTGAATGGACATACGAACTGTATTTCTTGATTGTCGTTTGAATATATTATTTTGTGTTCGAATGAGTCTATTTTTGTTTGAATGGATTTATAAATGGTAATAGACCATTTAAACAGGTTATTTACCGTTCGAATGGTATTAATCATACAGTATAGATTTTAATTAAAAATATCATACTAATATTGCAGAAATTGTAATTCAAACATTACAATTGTTCAAATGTTTTGGAATATCATAATAGAAAGACAATTAAAGAAAAAATAAATTTTAAAATTGTGGTGGTGGCATAGAGTTTTGGGACATCATGATTGACTAGAACTATTCAAACACTTTTTTTGTTATTCAACTACAGTCTCTCTTCTAATCTCGCCTCTAAATCCACTACTTAATTTAATCGGGTCAGTAACTCTTTTTCCTTAGACCTCAATCGTTCTATCTCAAATGTTGCTTCTTCTAATTACTTAATCTTGTCAACATTCGATCTGGCTCGAAAAGAGAATGAAGATGATGATGATGACTTCACGCAATGTCTTAAGCTCCTCAAATATCCAAAATATGATCCAAGAACTTGAGAAATGATTTGAGCATCATTGACAGATGATTCATTAGATGAATCCGCAACAGTTTTCTTAAGAGAAAACATCTAAACAAAAACATTAAAATTAGTATAAGTAACAAAAATATTATTAGATAATAGAATTAAAAAAATTTAAACTTACATAATTTGCCTTTGCTTCAAGATTGGTCTAAAAGTTATTACGATTTTTATGTATTTTAGCATACAATTAACTCAGATCATAGTCAGTAGGGTTTTATTCTTCCAGCAAAAGGAAAATTTATATTAGAATTTAAACCAGAAAAGTGTATTATATCATTTTAATATTTAACGGGGACTAAAATATCTTACCTTTTTTCAGACAAAAAATGAAAAGATCGAGAACCTACATGATGATGTATCGTTAAATTTGATCTATTTACTTTGTTCATGATACCCTGTTGCTAAAAAAAATATTATGTCTATATGTTTAATAGATCTATCATATACTATTAAAAAAAGATAGCAGCGAAATTACTTGATAAGCAGAATCTTCAAACATTTCACAAATCTTCTCCCATTCATTTGGTAGCATTGCTTGGAATGGATTTTGGCGCACCTCTGTTGTAGTACTAAACTTCTTATAGTATGTATGACATCGACCTTTGTACCTCCGGAATGCATTCAACGTAAGTTCATTGACCGTTAGTCGATCCTCCCGTTGACCAAAATTAAGTTCAAACTCGTCCTTTCAAAAATTATAAACAATTAATATAAATACAAAGTAATTTTAAATTAACATGTTATACTTAGTTTCTTGGAATGTAGCTTATTACCAAGCAACGTTTTTTATATAGTCTTTCATATCTTAGGGAACTTTAACCCAGGAGAATGTAGTCATCGGTGCATACGTGCAAGTAAGCATACCAACATAAGAAGCAAGCCACGATGCCGAATCTCCGGATCCACCGGTGTGATAATCAGGAATATCAACTTTAATTTTATCCATTTTCCTTACTTTCTCTATGGATAAACCCCTTGTAGTATCTCGACTCTACCCTGGCTTACAACAACTATATATACAATAATTAACAAATATATTTTAATTTAATTAAATTATTTTATAGATATATATTACTTAAATTGATCATTAAATGTGATATTTAATTTGATAAAATACTTTATTATGGGTCTGATGATGTTGGCCCATTATTGATGGCAGGTGAATCACATAGGGAGTCGGTAATGGATGAGGATAGCACACGTGTTGCTTTACGTTGGGAGGCATATATGCTTGAAATTGTAATAAATTATTATTCGAACAAACATTACAGATATTTATAAGAATGATATTTACACAAATATATATTTGAAATTCATTCACTATCAGTTTTGCTCGACCAGTCGTCCTCATCATCACTAGATCCTTTAGTTGATTCATGTTCTTCTAACATTTCACCCTCAATTACTTCAGGTTAAACATCTTCTCTACACAATGGGACCTTGTCATATTGGCTTAAATCAACAAATAGATTGATGCCTGATTCATTTTCTTGATATGCTTCTTCATTTGTTAGACTATCAACTTCTTCATGCGGTTCGTCTGCCTCTTGAATGTAATCATATACATTTTTTGGAGAAAACTTCTCCACTACCTGCCATGGGTTCTCATACTCCAGATCATCTAAATAAAAAACTTAATTTGTTTGGCAAGCGAGAACGAAAGGATCGTCCTCATACCATGTGCAAGATGTATTGACACTCACAAAATATTCATTGTTACGCACTCCCGACCTAGGATTTGAGACATCCTACCAATTACATTTAAACAACCAGATCATATATCCCCCATGTACTTTAACGTTATGATATCTTCCACAATTCCGTAAAAGTCAATGTTATCATCCACATGGCTTCCTTCAACTTCGAGCCCATAATTTTGAGTTTTCCTATATCGTTCTCTGTCAGCTATGTGAAATCTATATCCACGCACCAAAAATCCTAAGTATTAGATGGCCTGCCTAGACGGACCACATGCCAAAGCATACAGTTCTAGTGAGATTTCTTCTGAATTTTCACCATATTTTGATACAACCTACATCAATAAATATTATTATAGTTATATAGAGGTTAGATAGAAAAAAAGTGGAGTTTAGTGATATGAAGTTCGTATTATAAGATGGGGCTTTACAATAATACCATATGTTCAAACCACGAGGTAAATTCTTCTTCGTGCGCCTTTTATACGTCAATTACACAATTTGTGCGAAGTAGTTGTATATATTTACTACACATGTTCATGTGAACTATTAATTTGTATCAAGTTATACTACCTTATTATACATGAACTTAAAGATACTTTTGATTTAGAGGATCTATACTAATTTCAAGTAGCGGTCAATCTCTGCACAAGTATTCAAGACATATCATCGAGCTCTTTCAAACTCTTGCACACATAGGTCATAGCTCCCTTGTGCATCTATGGGATGTACGGTCTAGGAAAACATGGAAAACGATGAGACTCTCATTTGTCCACCTTCATAATTTTGATCCAGTCTCATAAATTTGGTATCAACCTCACGAAAATACATTGAACAAAAGGTATGCCACTCATTATCAATATATAACTCTGCAATCGAACCTTCTGAACAAGCTTTATTCCCATATGATCGTTTAAGTTTTTTCAAAAACCGTTCAATAGGATACTTCCATCTATACTGAACCAAGCTAGCAACTAAAGTCTCACTGGGTAGATGCACAACCAAATGAATCATTATATCAAAGAACGAAGGTGGGTACATACTCTCCAATTTGCATAATATCACTGCAATGTCAGCTTCCATTTTTAATAATGTATTAACTTTCAACGTTCTACTACAAATATTCTTGAAAAATTCCTCTAATTCTGTAAGAATCATACGAACATCTCGAGTAAGCTTTCCACTCACACCAATCGGCAACAGATGCTCCAGAAATACATGACAGTCGTGACTTTCAAGACCAGTTATTTTCCAATTATGAGTTCGAACACATCTTGACATGTTCGAAGCATAGCCATCGGATAATTTGATTATCATGAACCAATCACATAATTTCTTTCTCTCACATTTGAAAGTGTATACCATCCAATGGGCATAAAGGTTGACGACCCATTATCTTGTAAATGCAACTTCGGTCTTATCTCCAACTCCTTTAAATCTTTACAAGAGTTAGCTGTATTTTTTGTCTTTCCTTCTATTGACATCAGAGTGTCAAATATACCCTTACATATATTTTTCTCAATGTGCATAACATCTAAATTGTGCCGCAATGTTAAGGTAGACCAATATAGAAACTCGAAGAAAATATTTTTTTTATACAATTCAACTTCGCTGCTTGTCGTTTTCTCTTTCTAACTATTGCATATTTCCCAAATTTGTTTTCAGAAACATCCCCCAATTGCGTGATAATATCAATCCCAAACAACTCTGCCAGTGATGACCTGCACTCAACCATTCCATTAAACATCGTTTATTTGAACGTCAACTATGATCATGTGGTAAATATAGACGGTGTCTCATAAAACATAATTTCCTACCATTTGTCAACCACTGAACTTGTGTATCTTTATTGCAAACAGAACAAGCCATTTTACTTTTTGTGCTCCACCTAGACAAGTTTCCATATGTTAGGAAATTATTTATTGTCCACATCACTGCAACTCACATCTTGAACTCCTGCGACGAGACCGTATCATATATGCTGAGACCCTGATCCCACAATTCTTTCAACTCTGCAATCAATGGTTGCAGATATACATATAATCCGTTCCCTAGTGACCTTGGCCCTAGTATCAGTAGAATCATCATAAAATATGGATCCTTCATACACTTTCAAGGTAGCAAGTTATAGGGCATTAATATGACAGGCCAAATACTATCAAATTTCTTCTATTGTAAAGAATCTGCAGGATGAGAGAGGAAGTTTTCATTTTGGACTCTTTCTGTGTGATGCCAAGACATATCTTTCACAGTTAATCGAGACGTAAACAATCTTTCAAGTCTAGGAATCAACGGAAAATGTCTTAATACTTTTTGGGATACATTACACTTATCGAATATCCATCTTGACTCATGACACACTGGACATGAATCAAATTTTGCATATTGCTGGCAGAAGAGAACAGAATCATTTTTACAAGCGTGGATGATATTATAATCAAATCCTAGCCCTCACTTCATAAAAATTATGAGATACCACGTTATCCTGAGGAAAAGCCTCTTTAAATAATTCTAACAACATCTCGATGGCCTTAGCAGAAATACAACAAATAGACTTAATATGAAGCAACCTCACCGTAAAAGACAACTTGCTTTGATGGGTGCACCCCTCGTACAATTCTCGTTGTGCATCCTCCCACAATCTTCCAAAGTTTCCATTTCCCTCAAATGATTGTGTAGATGTTCCTTCTTCATCCCTGGTCCTAAATATTCTTGTACCCAGATCACCTAATATCTTAGTCATATCCTCTCCATTATCATCACTATCATTAGAAGCATCCTACACATTTATGTCATCCATGTCAATGTCATTACCTTCCTCCATTTGATTAGATTGACTGCTAAATCTAACTATTTTAGAAAATGGTTCGTCATGTAAGACCTAAGATGAGTATTTAGGATCGATTTCATTTACAAATAAATGATCCTCTACTACCACCAAATTATAAGAGCTAAGATTTTTACACTTCTTGCTTGGACATCTTATAAATCCTCGGCTGTCAACACTCATACGAGCAAACTCTATAAAAAACTTCACCTCTTGTGCATACTCCTTATAGTCTCGCCAAAGTCTATCTCCCAACAGTATCCAACTCTTATCCATTGTATTTCCGTTACTCGTCGGCTGTTTATAAAAAAAAGCCTAAATCATGGGATAAACACTATCAAGAGTCTACTCATACATGTTTACCATCTATTTTATAAGGTAGTTGGTCATATCCAATTCGAGAGACTCTCATCTATATTGCATATATACTCAGTCTAACACTCTAGTGTTAGTAAAAATTTTGGCAGCATTTTCCTACAATTCTCCAAGTATGCTAGTCACGATAAGTCGTCAACCCTATTCATGAGCCGATAAACTTATGGACCACATACCTGAAAAATGTAAGGAAATACTGAACCAAAATTTTAATTGACTAACATAAGAGTTCAAATTGAATATATCTGTCATATAGATGATAGAATCTCAAGCTGTCTACTTTGGACAATTCAAGAGTCATACCCAAACATGTTTTAAGAGAATATTTGGCCACGACTGTCGAACGAGTCTAAGGTTCAATTGCATATTTGGCCATGACTCTCGAAATTCAACTCCTAACTAGTTATGAAATCAAATCACATTCCAATTAAATCACAAATACATTGCAAAATCACATTCCAAGTATTACTTATTTTTTAATTATATATTATAGTTATGAATACTTAATTATCTTTTAAGTATGTTTTTAATTTAAGTATTAATAATTCTTATGTTTATTATTTTTAAGTAGTAATTATAATTTTATTTTATTATTTTTTAAATTAGTCCTCACAGTTTTTAATTAATTATCTTCTAAACATTAATATGAGTTTAAGTATTAATAATTCTTATGTTTATTATTTTTAGGTATTAATTATAATTTTATTTGATTATTTTTTAAATTAGACTTCATTGTTTTTAATTAATTATCTTTTAAGCATTAATATGAGTTTAAGTAGTAATAATTCTTATGATTATTATTTTTAAGTATTAATTATAATTATAATTTATTATTTTTTTAAAGTATAATTAATAACTCTTATATTAATTATTTTTAAGTATTAATTTTAAAGCTTATTTGTTAATTATACATTATATTTTTTTAATTAATTATGTTTTAAGTTTTATTTATAACTTAAGTATTACCCCTTAGGAGTACAATCTTTCGAATAGTTAAATGTTTGTTCGAACAAGGTAATTCATTCAGACGGAACATTATAGTGTTCGAACAGTTTCAACCCAAAATCCAAACACGAGCCAGAAACAAAATACAATCTCAAAAAACATCACGAACTCATTATCAGAAAACATTACAAACATATAACATATACACTTCGAATAGCAACTATATATACAAAATATGACAAACATACAACATATGTATTTCGAATAGTAACTCCAATAAACACCTACACAATATATATATATATATATATATATATATATATAAACTATAAAATCAATAAACACCTATATTAACAATAATGACTCCAATAAACACCTATACAATATATATATATAAACTATAAAATTAATAATTTATTTGGAAATTAGTTAATGTACATGGATTAACAAACACCATACCTTTAATCAATACAAGTATGCAGTCCTCTTTGCAATATGATAGAATGAATGATTGTGCGAAGAAAATGAAGGATTTTGGAGAGAAAACGGAGAAGAGAGGAAACTAGAAGAGAGGAAAATGAGGGACTGGCGGCGTGCTGAAATGTTTTAACTTAACCATTACTGGTAGAAGGGAAATACTTGGCAGTCGAACGTGAAAACATTTCAGCGCACATGTTTTCCCTCTTGCATATTTTTCGTTAAGACATTTGAACAGTTATAGAATGTTAGTCCACTTGTCATTAATTGGCGGAATACATTCCCACCACTATTTTAGTGGCGTGAAAAACCCATTCAATTGTTCGATCATTTTTTTAATACATTAAAATGCTAATATAACCTTCGAACGCTATGTAGATACAGTTTGAATGTATATTCCTTAACATTTAAATGTATTTATTTTTTACACTATACATATTAAATAATAGTATACTATAAAGTATCATATATATTATACTATTGTAAAGTATAAAGGAAAATGTAAGATCATATATATTAGTAATCTATACTCTCATATATATAGTATTATATACTATCATATGTATATATATATTATAATACTTTGATAGTAAAGTATATAATATATTACTATTATACTATAATAGTAGATATATATCTATATATGATAGTAATTTTCAAATATTATACTATCATAGTATATTATAGTAAATTATAGTATATATACATTTTTACGAAATTTGAAACAAATACCCTTATAACGGTCAATAATACCGTTCGAACGGTTCTGTACATATAAGTTATCGCAAGCGAAGACATTTCAACACTACTGTCCCCAATCGTTTGAAAACCATCCATAACGTTTGAACGTCCATCAATCGCCACCTTTTGACGTTGTAATCACCACCCACGTCGAACTCTCTTCCTCCTAAGTGAAGGTACGCTCCTTAAAATCATATTTATCCGTTTTTTTTTTATCGTCTTATCATTTTATCATTTTATTCATTTTCTCTAGAAAAGTTATATTTTTCATCAATAGACACCGTAGAACACTACAAATCCACCGTAGAATGTTTAAATATGAAGATTAGTATGTGGTTTGTTGAAGAAACCCACGAAATTGATGAATTTCAGGGGTTTTCATGGCCTCTATGTTGACTCAGCCATGGGTAAACTTGATCTGTTTTTCATTTGAACACTATTTTATCCGTTCAAATAGACTAAACCAAACAAGATGTTGTTCGTTCGAACACTATTTTATCCGTTCGAATAGTCTGAATCAAACAAGATGTTGTTCGTTCATCCTCAATTTTATCAGTTCGACCACTACAGTGTCCGTTCGATCCACCTCTTGTCCATTTGAACCAATTAGTTTATATTGACTTATAAATTTCTTTTCATCATTTTATTTTGTTGTTCTATCAATTAATTTATTAAATTTCTATTAGTATATTATTTTGTGAATATTGAAAAATATTACATTTTATCACTAATGTTGAATATATATTTTATTTTTAAAATTTTATATTGATAATAATGTCTTAAAAGGGCCGTAAACGTGACAAATAAGGCGAACCTTCTATCCAAACAGTTCAAGAGCAGACTGTTTTATTGGAGTAGCAGGTAAAACTGTCTGATTTAATGACTCTTATATAGGAGGGTCATTCCCTTCCATAAGTATTCAACGATCGTGGTTGGGCACTAATCCAAGATTGAAGAGAAGAAGTAATTGAGCTTATTTCCTATATTGACATCGTTTCTGAGTTATATAAAGAGCTTGGTGCTGCCAGCCTAGACAATGGAAGGACATACAGGATTTCTGTCCGATGAGCTCCTATTATATTTTCAGTGGACGGACTTGCTACATATTTCTGTATTCCTAGAATGGTCGATGCTTATCCGAATGTGCTGCCTAGAGAGTCTAATCCTTCAGGTGATGCAGAGACTGCTCAGAACGAGGGAGCCGTTCACACAGTTGAGGTCGATACCCTCGCTGATCATGAGGTCAGAGACTTGATTGTTGGTCCATATGCTCCTCTGTATGATGGGACGAAGAGCATCAAGCAAGCAGATCTATCTGATTTCTTCAAGATCATGAACTTGATCATCACCAACAATATTGATCCTCGATAGCACAAGACAGAAGTTGGCATGGATCGAGCAAAATTTATGATACGTGTCGCTCGTGGCATTCCTATCAACTACGTGGGTATATATTCAAGAGGATCCGATTAGAGGCGCGGTACATTACGATAGATATACTGTCATTTCTGATCCTAATCACTCGATTTTTGCTATATTCCGGGGTCGTGACAGATGTTGCCGAGCGTGCATGGGAGCTGATGTGACCGATCAACAGCACCCCCTATCACATAGCACAAGACACTCGAGATTTCATTTTCGTGGACCTGTTCCTGACCGGGTTGATATTCAGATAGATGCACAGCCAAGAGATCCTGAAATATCGACTGCTGAGGCATCTACACAGGCCGAGGTATCACGCACATCTACTCGCGAGAAGATGGCTGACATACTAAGTGCTGAGATCAACAGTCACACATCAGCGATGATCGATGCAGTGCATACTGCCATGTCTAAGTTGTGTACAGAGACTACTGCTAGCATCTCTGAGTTATGTACAGAGATGTATGTTATTAATACAACTCAGGTCATGCTCAGTACTCGACTGACACAGGTAGAGAGACGATTAGCTGTAATCGAGGATGTGTGCAGCGAGCTTGAATCATAGTAGTTTCTATCTTTCATTTATATTTTTTTTTTTTTTTTGTTTTTGTTATATATAGACAATATCTAGTGTTTTGATCATTTGCTTTAGCTATGAATTATTTTTTTTTTTTTTGTCTTTTTTGGATTAATTATTAAATTATATTATGTAGAGTATGGATGATAATATTTATTTAACTAAAAATCTTATTTAACATAAAATAAATCACTAAAATATTTTTAAATTAATTACAAAAAATTAATTTATGAATTCGTAAATATTTTAATTTACATTAAATCATAATATATAATATATATACACATTTTTTATATTTTGAACAAGGAACTCACTGTTTGCACATTTATGTTCTGTTCGAACAGGTTTAAAAAATTTCGGCCAATTTAATTTAATTTTCCATCAAACTATACGTTCGAATGCATAAATGTGATGTTCGAGCCAATTATGTGTCGTCGAACTGTCTTGAAACAATCCCCCCAGATTTTGCCACCAGATCTATCCCGTTCGAACAACATAATTTCGGTTCGAACGGTTTTGAACTTTGCCCCAGAAGATCTAATAGAATTTTTTTGTCGTTCAAATAATAGTGACTTTTTGAGACGATCTAATTCGTCATAGAAATCATGTTCGATCGGATATTTAGTTGTTCGAACGGTTTTATAAAGTCATTCATATTTTGTGATGAAATTTAAATTTCGTTTCCAGTAATTACTTTTAAAGACGAAATTCAATTCATCCCTAAAACTAAAATTTGTTGTAGTGTGATAGGATCTGCACGCATGCAAGTGGGCACCCAAGCATTTCCGAATCCAAATTAGCATATATACTTGAATGTTGGGGGACCCTTAGCGCTGGCCTATATATATCTTTCAGCAAGGCTCTTTAAGAAAGTGAGGGTTCAGAGCTAGCTGCATGCACAATTCGGACCCTGCTAGGGTACTTTTTATGCTCTCTGCGTCACGTACGGGAATATATCAATGAACTCACACTAATTTTTTCACTTTGAATTCAATTTTGTAATGAATATATATAATATAGTAATTACTTCATTTATTATTTTGATTTATGAAATATAATAATTAATAGAACGAACCAGTACATGATATGTTATGTATAATATGACAAATGCCCCTTCAATTAAAAAGAGTTATTTTCTTACAATTTGTTTTATTTTTGTGTTTTCCCTAACTAGTGGCTTTAGAATGTCTACATTTATTCCTTCTCTCGTCCCAATAAATTTAGAATTTAATTGGTTTTTGTTGCTGGATTTAGAATGATGATGCAGTGGTCCACTAAAAACGGATTTTTGTGACCAGTTAATTCTAGTAAAATGACTATTTGCAACTAAAATTGATTACGAATAGTCTTTTAGTTGTAAAAAATTGTTCACAAAAGCTTGTTTTTCTTGTAGTGTCAAACTCAATAGGTAACTCTTTGATCGTGTTCATGGTAAAAGGTTTCTTAAGTTATCGCTCGAGTTTAAGGGCTACAAGTGAGAAAGAAACATATATATATATATATATATATATATATATATATGTATGTATGTATACTTTTCCTTTGTAATCATGTCAATACTCTAATACACATTGTATTGATAAAAATTAAAAAAAAAAAAGAAAAGAAAAGTGATATCTGATCATATTATGGAAGATATATATATATATTATAGAAAGTTGTTTGATCATGTGATAAATTTTTAAAGAGAGATTGATGATATTAATGGCTTTTTTGGATAATGAGATGAGATGGTTTTAGATGAGTTAAATAAAATATTATTAAAATATTATTTTTTAATATTATTATTATTTTAAGATTTGAAAAAATTGAATTGTTTATTATATTTTATGCAGAAATTTATGAAAGTTGTAATGATAAGATGAGATGAAACTATCTTTATATCCAAACAGAGCCTTTGAAGGGTGTTTGTTCAAAACTTAGTCAATGATGGTTTCATTTTGAAATATTCTATTACACCTAAAAAATAAAAACTTCTCTAGATTTTCTAAAACACAAATTTTATAAACTCGTCTCCTGAACAATGTTATTTTAATTTAACATGAAAAATAGTAGTAGTCATCTCAGGTTCTGGCCACCACCAAGCGTCCCAAACCAAGCCACTCGTAGTGCATGGCTCTTCTAGATTTGGCTGCACTTTGAGTACCACCACAAATGGTCTATCTGCCCTATACAACAAGCCGCCAACTTGGCTATCTCGTGAAGGACAGAAGCTGCCACGATGGCGGCCCGATCTGTGCTGATCACATGCGCGCATGGCCTGATCTATATAAGCTAAGAGAATAATTATAGTTTTTTTAAAAGAACTTTGAAGCTACGAGATACCTATCATGAGGGGAGTAGTATGTCATTAGACGTGAAGCGAGCGATGTGCGAAATGTTGGTAGGATTACGACGGACATTTGTTATCTCCCACCTCGAGGACTAGCAGCTTTTTCTAGTTGCTCCTAGTCCCACAACCAACGGTCTTGTTGAGCAAATGTTGGTCCCTATGTTAAAGACCTAACTATCGATTCAAAAGTTTCAAGGTTGTTGGATCCAAAAGTCTTAAGATTGTTAGATATTAATCTGTTTAAATCTTTAACTCTCAAGATCATAACATTTCACTATACTCCTGAATTTGATGTCCATGACTGCCCACTCTATTGAACACGCTAATCTAGTGATAATTCTTTTCCTTTTGGTAGCTTCGCTTCTCTATCAATATTTAACGACTTAAAAATATGTTTACTCATAGTATCAAGGTATTTTAATCTAATCTATAAATCACTTTCCTTGTGAGTACTTAAACTCGTGATATAATCCTGTTCGGATACAAATTATTTAAGACTTAACTATTAATTCAAAAGTTTTGAGACTATTAAATAGTAATTTGATTAAACTATTAAGGATGATCATAACACCGTACCCTTGTACTGGTAGTACTGCTAACAAGCTACTTGCCTTCTCAAGAGCCGTGGGACCTACTAAATCAAGTCATGTATTGTTCACAACCTTTCAGCCAAGCATGAGTACTATCCTAATGAAACCCATACAAAAATGCAAAAATTCCACACAACCTTCCAATCAGCTGACTCAACCCACTCTTACAAAGCCGTACCCATTAAAGAAACATCAACTTGACTATCAATCAAGATCGCACCATATATACAAAAATACACTGAAGTAATGCTCAATCCCAGACATCAACAACAAACGCGATGATCATTTTCACAACCCATAAGCATCAACAACAAAAATAAAACCACTGAATCCCTAGAGAACAAAAACAGCCTAATCAACATAACCCAAAGTAAAGGAAAAGGAGGGAGTAGGCATCCACAAAACCTACAACCACTAGAAATGAGTGGAAAAAACTTTACCCAAAGAAAAACATGAGATAGAAAGAAACTAAAGGCATTGGAGGCCTTATTTTCACTCGAAAACAAAGTGACATTGAATACGCTATATATGTGTTATTCCTAAGTATTTGCAGGGGATTTACCATTCAGGCGTGACCCATCACTAGATTTTGCCTCTCTTCATGTTGATGGATATAATAACAACAATAGAGATGCACTTACGGGAAACTCTTTATAAAACATTTGTGCTCTTCGAAATTAGTTAGGACTAGTTAATTAGTACTCCCAGACACCCAGCACCAATATAAGGGGAAAAAAAGATATTCTAGGGGCAATACGATCGCAAAATCATATTATCCCTTAACAAATAATTGTGGAAAAAATAATCTTTGAGATGCAAATTAATTGCACCCAACATGATCTTTTATTAATGTTCATGGGGCTAAATAGAGTACTATATATAGATGATGGCTGCATAGTAGTATTGATACAAGGAGGATCACTATAAATAACTAACTAGGTTTTGATGATCGACACTGTAAGAAAATTGTTTATTTGCGACTAGTTATTTCCAGTAAAATGACTATTTTAAGTTAAAATAAGTTTGATTTCATCGTAAATAGTCATTTTCATTAAAAAAAAAATCACAAATACATTTTTTCTTGTAGTGCGATCTATTCATGTTTTCTTAATAACAGAGTGGGAACGAAAAGTAACATTGGTAATTCTATATATTATTATTCTATATATATATATATATAATAATTGAGATTAATCCCGTGGATATAAATTCAAATTTCAAAAGCTAGTTGGCATATATATATATTGGCTAGCTTTTGGTCAAGACACACTGTAATTATATGCATGTATACATAAATTATCAACAACGAAAAGGACAAAATTGGTTTTTTACCTAACGGTACCGATTGGTGATTCTAGAATTTTTGCATGAATTCCACTTTACGAAAATCAACCCTTGATCTTTTTATTGTGTGTGAGAGGTTGTGTTTCTAATCATCCATTAATGTCAAAGGGCAAACAGTTTGTTAAACAGATAACAATGACGACTTTCAATAATTCTGACTATGGCTTGACATTCTAGAAAGGTACTCAAATATTATAAAAATATTTTATAAAAATAAATTTATAAATTAACATAATTTTATGTGATATATTAAATTATTTTATAATTTAATAAATTTATAAATTAATATAATTTTATGTGATATATTAAATTATTTTATAATAAAAATAATTTTATAATTCAATATAACATGAATTATAAAAATATTTTATAAAAATAAATTTATAAATTAATATAATTTTATGTGATATATTAAATTATTTTATAATTTAATATATCCCGTTACGTTAAATTATCTCAATTTATAAATTTAATTTTATATAATTTATTTATAATCAAAACATTTCTCAGTTAAAAATCAAAAGACTGAACTGTAGAAGCTAAGCCTAACCTCACAAGAAGTGGAACGTACGCGCCATTTACTCGAGTTGTTTTATTTTTTTTTTTATTCTTTTATGTCCAGTTGGCGGTTGCTGTGCATATTAAGGCACCTAAGAATATGAAAACGTGTAAAGACTAGAACTCAGACGCCAAAAGTCCAAGTCATCCCTCCTCTTCCTGGTCCAACTCATTCGCTTCCAATCAAAATTAACACCTCTCCAAATCATCATGCATGCGACCCAAATCTCTAAAATCGTGGATCCATTTCTCTCTGAACTAATATTCTCTACAACATTTTTGCAATTTAAATATAGGTAGTACAGACATTTGTTGTTTCTAAATTGCGTGAATCTCAATATTAAATATGATAGAATTTGCTTATTCATTTGTTTTAATAGATGAAATGAATTGAGATAAAATTTAAGTTGAATAAAATATTATTAAAATATATTTTTTAATATTATTTTTATTTTGAGATTTGAAAAAGTTGAATGTTTATTTTATTTTGTGTGAAGATTTAAAAAAGTTGTAATGATTAGATGAGATAAGATAAGAATAGTTATAAAAAATAAACGAGACTTTAATCTATCTAAATTAAAGATATTTGAATTAAAAAATTGATAAATAATATTTATAATTATAGAGTACCCAAGTGTCTTGCACTTCTTTTGGGAAAAAAAAAAGAATAAATATGAGAAGTAAAATATTACTTTGACACTTAAATTTGACACCTCATTTATTTTAATTTTTTTTACTTAATGGTTAAGAAAGTAACTATTAGTGTTTTGATATTTTTTATATCTTTTTAAAAATGTTTTAAAATGATAAAAAAATATGAATAAAAAATTGAAAAAAAATAAAAATAAAAAAAGTCAATTTAGCCTATCAGTGCGGTACTAGGCAAGTAGCAAAGTAGCACCACTCATATGAAATGACGTGAATATTTTAATTTTTTAATGGTGAACTCTATTTTTGAAAAGGAATGCGTGGCACTTACATATTCTATGATCGTATCTAACATTACTCTAAAAAATTATAGAAAATCACAATCCTCTCCTTTTGTAATTCCTACTTGTCCTCTGTGTTATCATAGAGATTACTTCAAATATTTCTTATATAGCTGCCAATTTCTTAACCTCCGCGTTAGCAAAACGTGTGACCATATCAACTTGTTGACTTGATTTTGTTTTATTTCACTTTAATTGTTCTCATGGGTAGTTTGTTTGGATCTCAACTCACTCATTTGTATCTTAATTTTCATTAATATAAGGAAAAAAACTAAAACACAACGTGGAATTAATTATTACTCATTAATAATTTTGATATTACACATACGACAATACAAATTTGAATTATATATATATATATATATATATATTAGATTTCGTTTTCAAAATTAAATATATTAAGTATGCAAATATATTGTATACACAGCCCAACCGTTTCATCAGTCTTCGCATTCCTCCATGCCGACTTCTCTCTCCATCTTCCATGGCTAAAACCCAGAAGAAAACCCATCAAACCAAACCCAAAATTTCCTGTTTCCTGATCCCGGCCTGCTGCTATGGGTTTTCTGAAGAAGTTTCCGAGCAAAATTCCGTCAAAACCATCCGATCAGATGGCAAGAAGAACACGGGTTGGTTTTTCTTGCCCAGATTCCGAATGAAGAAGTCCACCGGCACCAAAACCGTGCCGGTCGAATCCACTCTATCCGAGAAATCAGACCCGAAACACAAAGTCCCTGCATCGAGGTCAAAGCCCGACAAGCTCACTTCGAAGCTGCCCCAAGCTCCGGTACACAATCATGAGCCGCCGAGTCAGATTCCGGTGCCTGCGCCGGTTCCTTCGAATCAAAAGCCTAAGGCTAAGGAAAGACCTCAAGAGGTTTGCGACTGTACTTATACATTTAGTTGTAATTGTTTATGATTTAAAGAAATTAAGCTCAAAGTTCGTTAATTTCGTAGGACACCGTCCGGCGTAATATAGCATGCACTGAATCTCAGTAGTTTTTGTGTCACTTTTGTTTCGTTTCAGACAACGTACGGGCAAGCACGGAACATCCTCCTTGAAAGACGGGAACATTTGGATCATTCGGATATTTCCAAGGAAGACACGTGTCGTAAACGGTTGTCTTTTCACCGGAGAAAAGAAGCCATAAGAACCGGGTCCAGCCAACCCGGTTCACCGGAGAACAATCACAAGCCGGCCACTCGCCTCGCCGCGATTTCACCCACCTTCTCTCTACCCGTGTCGGTGTCGGCGAACTCTCGAGCGATGCCGAAGAAACCCAACCGGCACCGGGAAAACGAATCATCGGCCGAGAAACTCGATCCGGTGGTGGGTTTGTCCATTATCATGATAACCTTGATGATTATGTTGGTCTGGGGTCGGTTGTGCGCCGTTATTTGTACGTCGGCATGGTTCTATTTCGTTCCTCGTTTAAGCAATGCGAGCAAATCGCGTGAAACTGTCGGAAAGGACCCAAATAATTCACACGATCAAGATTATGATTCAGAGGAGCACAAGAAGAAAGTGGTCATGGAAGGATTTCTCGAGAGAAACAACCACCGCAGTACATTGTAAACTTTGTGGTGGTCGTTTGGGAGTTCATTACTGTACGTTGACGTGTTTGTTATGAAAATGATCAGCCAGATTGCATTTTTTTTTTCTTTTTATTTACATTTGGAGAGTGGGTTTCGATCTTCATACCTCCATTTTAGAGGTTGAGATTATGTCAATTAAGTTACATACTTTTTATCCATATTTATGTATATAAACTACATAAACATGTCTATATTACACCAGTTTATATCATCATTTTGATTTTATCTCTTAAAAAAATTTTGAGATGTTGCTCTTTCATCACTGAGGTCTTTTCGATTGTGTATCTACTTATAATCCCCAATAATTCTCATCCATTCTTGAGCTGCAATTGTCACATGATCAATTCATGTGTTAAGGATGTGTTTTACACTATTAATCGCACGGATGACACTTGCAGCAATGAAGAGACGGCGTTGGTGGCTTTGTGTAAACTCCAATGCTTAAATCAATAACAATATGAGAGTAAGTGCATAAAGTAGCAAATAAATCAAGTTAAATATTTGTTATCTCCTTTAGATTATTTATAGATGTTATTTTCTTGGAGTGATAGAATCTAGTTTGTCTTGTGAAGTGTTTTCTTTTTAAGAGTCTAAGTCTATCTCTTACTAAGAGTCTGAATCATATCCCTTTTAAGAGTCTGAGTCCCTTCTTAAATTTATCTCTTAGCTAGAATTGTGGAGCTCAAATATCTCTTCCATCATGCATCCGGGTTTGGTGAAGAATGGCACTTTCCAACAGTATGTTGGATAACTTATGATCCCACTTTTTTGGTCACATTCAAGAGAAGCATCTATTGATAAAATAAGGCTGATCAAAAGATCAGCATCAGCAGTCTTGTTTTTGAAAACAAAAGAATCTAATCAGTAATCACAAGTTTGTCATCTTTTACACTTGTTCTGCAGAAAATTCTCTGCACCATTATATATACAAAAAGCAATAAGAAACCCCACAAACATTTGAACCACTCAGGCATCATCGTCATGATGATCTTCTCGTGCCACCAAATCCTGCCACCACTCTACCAAATTTTTATCTCCTGCACAATTAAACATACAGTCAAACATCTTCTGCTCTACTCTCTGTTTCATTTCCAGGATATTTCAAGGACATTAATGTTAGAACCATGTCACAACTTTTTAAACAAAAACTTGAAAACAAATAAGCTCTGAGCTGATCAAAGGCATGAGATTAATTTCTTGGTAAACCATGGTTAACGTTCGGAGTTTTGGAGGTTTTTCTGACTGTCAATTTCAAGATAAAAAGTTGTTTGGAACACGGGACCATCTTACAATTATTGATCTAGAAGGTCTATATATGTTTTTTTCAACAAAAGAACAAAGAGAGATAAATGTGTTCATCAAAATGCAAATCATTGCCTGACCAGTAATAGGCCTTGAGGAGACTGGATCAGAGAGAGATGAAAGGAATTTTGAGTGTGAAAACTACAATTTTTTTTTTAGAGATTCCAAAATTTTCTACGGAGAGAAGAGATAGAAGTTTCACTAACAATATTCATACAAGTCTTTGAAGTTTGAAACCTACCACTCAAACCCTGATTTGAAGTTTCCTTATGATCAGTTATAGCGCTCCACAAAAGAAAATATACAGCCCATAATTTGAAGAAAATATATATATAAAAAAAAAAAAAAAAAAAAAAAAAAGAAGAAGAAGAAGATAAGATTACCCTTTTTGCGCAGTTGATCAAATACTTATTGCCTATAACGTCAAGGGCGATCAGTGAAACCTATATATATTACTTCAAATAGATCAATACGGATGGAAATGTACGTATCAAAGTTTATATATGAACGTAAGTGACAATTGGATATATAATAATTCACGAAAAATATTATTATTCAAGTTTTGGGTTTGAAGTTATTTAAACTTCTCTGATTCAGGTAAGATCTATATATGTACGAAATCGCAATAATGGGTAATTAATTAATTTAAGTATAATAGCCGATTGTTCCTCCCAAATAGACTTTATCATTAATATTTCATAAGTAATGTTACATATAGTTATGGAGTACGTAAGTACCGCGCAATCGCGTTTTGAAAAAGAGTGAGGTTCACAATTAAATAATTAATTTTTTTTTTATTTGGGCTTTCATATTTACTTACATTTTTTCAAAAAAGATTATATTGTATTTACGCATTCCACGACTGTAAATATTATTTTTTATATTTTAGATGATGCTTTCATTGTGCTTAATATGGCAATAATGTATAACTTGAAGCACACTTACTTTTTTTTATTTTGTTCTTGTGATAAGTAAATGTACATATATATAAGCAATTAATAGTTGTTATTCCATAAGGAGGTAATGGTTGTGACAGTAATGGGAATTAGCACTTGCAAGCTGGTCATGAGGTAGATCGACATCTGTGCATGGTTGATGACTTTGATGTTAATGGGGCTGGTAGCCCCATCATACATGCATATGCAGGCTGTCTCATGTAGTTGTCTTCTTCGATCCCCATGACCAAATTATTATAATTACTAAAGCATGATTACAAAATAGATAAAAGAAAATCATACAGATTTCATGTTTATCGATATCACCCACTCCTTGATCAGTTGTTTTAGTACGTAGTTTCCAATGCATTCAAAATCAAAATGACGATAACAAGTTGACTCTGTATATATATCCCATATTTTCTTGACCAATGGGCTAAGGGACCGATCAAGACGTCCGGTTTTTGCAATAAACGAATTGTTACAAGGCTTTCGCTACAATTGCTAGAGGACTAACAAGCTCGTGTCACTGTAAGATCAGGCCGGCTGATCAGTAATTGAGGTGGTAGCTATTGAAATATTCTGATTCAACGCTGATAGTTTGGGCATGTCGTTGTATATATATATATATGGAATTGGAGGAGAAGACAAAAGGGCATATATGATCTATAAGATTCGTGTAGATCGATAAAGGCACATGAATAATACATAGATCACGAGCATGTTAATTACATGCATGAAATGATAGATCCAATAGCATGAAGCTGAGAAAGATGTAGGTACGTTTGGAACATCAACTCATTTTAACTCATTATTTCAATTTTTTTAAATTCTAACGTAAAATATAATAAATAATTCAACTTTTTCAAATCTCAAAATAATAATAATATTAAAAAATAATATTCTAATAGTATTTTATCATCTTAACTCAACTCAGTTTAAGATCTAAACGCAGTCATTTAGACACTTGTAAGTTCAAAATATCTATAAATAATAATAAAATGGACTTTTTTTAATAATAGTTTTGTTTTAAAATTTAAAAGAATTGTATTATTTTTTTATGTTTTGTTTTCGAAATTTGTACAAATTGTCATAATTAGATAATAAATAAATTAAAAATTAAAAAAATATTTTATATTTGAGTGAATAGTTGTCTGAAATAGAGAAAACCAACGGGCCGGGAAGCGGTCAGCAGCGTGGGAGCGGTGGATTTCTTGCTCAGATGATGGCCGGGCAGAGAAGCAATGCCGGAGTAGATTGATAAGCTGCACAATTTCAAAACGGATTAGGTGGCACCAACTTTACCCTATTAAAACTGTAGCATTGTAGACCGTACGTGTACTGGACAATGTTTTTGTAGGCTGGCGCGCCGGCGCCTCCGACTATAACTAACAGATTTCGACAGAACAGGCAGATTACATTATATATATTTCGGTAGTTCAAAGTGTTGATTCCGTCTCATTATTATAAATTTTTAAAAATTTTGATATGAAATATAATAAATAATTTAAATTTTTTAAATCTTAAAATAATTATAATATTAAAAAATAATATTTTAATATTAATATTTTATTTAATTTTTAACTTTTATCTAAAATCATTTCATTTTATCTCACTATTCAAACTGTACCTTACTGTATATAACAATTTACTATTCTATAATAAAAAAATATTATTTTAAATTTAAATGAAAAATATTATCATATTTAAAATTATTTAATTATAAATTGTGAATAAATGGTAAGTGTATCACTATTCTATAATTACAGTACTCGATGAACAATTAATTAGGTTTGACGTTTTGTTTTTTAATATCGGTAAAAAAATTCGAGGTGGTATTTAAAGTAAAAACGAATACTTAAAAGCAGCAAATACAAATCACGTATAAAAGACGGAGTAGTAGTACTCTGGTAAAATTAGTAGATATTCAAATAATATAAAGAAAAAAAATAAACACTTTCAAGTGGAATTATTTAAAAAATATGATACCTCTAAACGCATGGATAGTAGTTTAACACATTAGGAACAGTCTTTGACTCTTTAGAACAAACATAATTAAAAAAAAATTGAGGCACACACAAAAATGTGTGTATAAAATATTGTTATAATATTATTTTTTAATATTATTATTTTTTTAATATTTAAAAAAATTGAATTGTTTATTATATATTATGTGGAAATTTTAAAAAACCGTAATGATGAAATGAAATAAGATAAGATGAAATGATGTGATTTTGGTGGGTTTGGATATACATTTCAGATGAGATGTTTTGTTAAAAGTTAAATAAAATATTGTTAGAATATAATTTGTTAATATTATTTTTATTTTAAAATTTGAAAAAATTAAATTTTTTATTAAATGTTTGTATGATAATTTTAAAAATTTGTTTAGATGAAATGAGATGTTTTTAATATAAAACCTACAAAGATTCAGATCGATCAGTGGGCCGTACGCAGGTGGATGGATGCGTGAGGTTTGGTTGTGGCGGATTTGCTGCATATATGCATTAATTCCTATCTATCTCCTAATAAATTAATAAGGCTGCAAAGTACGTACGTGATGATGTCGTATCGTGTGGTCTCCTGTTTTAGGAGCTCCATCGGTTGGCGATCGATCGATGAATATACGTACGTACATGATGACTCGTGATCTTGATCTGGTTATATTAATTAATTCCCGGCTCATCCTCATGGATATATAAGCGATCAGATAATTTCGAGACTTGATTTGCTGATGAATGCATGCAGCAGCTTCTTATTAATGGAATTAAAACACGTGAAGGCTGTACTAGCACTACTGCCATGCATGCATGATCATCGAAGAACTAACAATATTCTATTGCTGAAAATCTTGAACCTTAATTTGTTTTGTTGTAGATGATCACTTAGCTCTTTGTTTGGTGGTGATCTCTAGATTGTATGTCACTTTTATACTCGGAGTAATTTTGTCAGGGCGTCCTTGTGTTTTCCGTGTTCGGTTCACCCAACCGATCCATGTCGTCAAGTGATCTATGGCTATGCATTCATCTGAAAAAAGCTATTTGAAAGTTCGTATTTTTGACTCGTAGGTGATACGACGATATATAGGCATCTGATATGTCGACACATCAAACATGCATCTATCAGAATAATGCAAAATATAGTCATAAATTGTGTATTATTTTTAATAAATAGTTATGTTTATTATTAAAGAATTAATTTTTTATATAAATTTTATATTTATTTATTTTTTTAAAAGAAGTCTGCGATGCTTTATAAATGTAAATATCATTTTTTTTAAATATATATGGAGATTTTCTTTTTTTTTTTTAGTGATTTAAACAATTACTTACAAAAGAAAAATAAAACAAAGATTAGACGAGGAAATGTTAGCACTCTGGACTACTTTTCTCTACACAGATCAGGCCCGGTTTGGATATATAGAATCTCTCATATCATTTTATCGTTATAATTTTTTTAAATTTTTACATAAAATATAATAAATAATTTAACTTTTTTAAATTCTAAAATAAAAATAATCTTAAAAAATTATATTCTAATAATATTTTATTTAACTTTCAACAAATCATCTCATCTCATCTCATTTAAACTACATAACTAAACGAGACTTTATTTTTTTTTCATTATTAAGAGGAAATCATTTTCCACATGATGACAATAGGCCTTGTTTTAGCATGCTTGTCGTAAATAAAAATGGACGAAAATCTCGAGGTCACGTTAATAGTCAAAATTTGAACTACAAATGGTAAAAAAAAAAAAATAATAATAATTGTAAGCGATTTTGCGTATTAATACGCGCATCTATTTAATATGATTGATCAGAAAGTATATTTTATTAAAAATAATATTAATTTAAATTTAGAATATAAAAATAACAACATTAGTACATAAATTTTTACCTAAATTTGTTTATATATAACAAAACTTTTATTTATATACATATAATTAATGTTTGACTAATTTTGCCTGATCTTTTGTTTTTTTCCCGCTGTCGCTTTCATGATAATGATATGATAATGGCTATAAAGTTTAATAATTGCAAAGACAATGATTTTACTTATTGGGCCCTAAATCTAGCACTATTATTAGAGGCGTAGAGCCTGTACCCAAACTGATTTGTTTTCTTCAAAGAGAACCCCTCCAAGAAAATAGAAGAAAAGTAAAAGATAAGAACTTTCTATATAATTCCAAATTAATTCATTTCATTATCAAACTGAGTATTTATGTACTCCCATGTTCTGAAAATTCTATAAGAGGCCATGGGCCTTTTAAGTTCAAACTAACAGGAATTAAGGATAAGTGGAAATACAAGTAATTGGGTTTAACTAATACAACCCTAACCCATATTAAGAAATACAATAAAACAAAACAAAAGACATCAGCTATCCAAGCCCATAGAAGCTATTGAGCACAACCATCTAATTCTTTATTGTCCCAAACCAAAGCTATCCAAGCCCATAGAAGCTATTGAGCACAACCATCTAATTCTTTATTGTCCCAAACCAAAGCCCACAAGGACTTCAGTCCATCCTGTAGATATACCAACGATGTGTGACAAATCCTTCTCCTTCAAAGCACCACCTTGCTCACAAGGTGCAGTTTCACTTCTTTGAGTTGGTGCGGTAATTCGGACAATTCAGTGATGAAAATAAACATAAGTATTGCACTTCACCCATTGCTCTAGCTGAGCCATGGACCCCGGCGGTGTAATGGTTGCTATAGAACCTATCCCAATCTAGTACGGCAACCTTCCCAAAAAGAAGACTGTTGAATGCTATTGAACCATGTACGGCCTCAAGAGAGTTGTTGGCAACATCTTCAAATCCAGAGGTAGCATAATTATCACAAACATTTTCAGATTCAGGCAAATTAAAGGTATTGTCAAAATAAGATTCATGCTACAAATCTTCTTGAATGGAATCATTTTTATTGCCATCAGCAACATTAGAGGTACATTCAACATCGTGTATTGATGATACCCTGCAGTCAAAATCATCACTACTCTTATTATTGCTGGGATTTCCATCAAAGCTAGGAGATGAAGAATCCTTATACATACCTGTCCCATCATCTAGACTATTATCATCAGGCTTAATATTGCTATTTGGAGTTCCATCCTTAACTTCATTATTCTGGTCATTAGAGGCTAATGACACTTCCTGCTTGCTTGATCTCAGATTGTTTGGTTTGATGAAAGACAATGCTGCAAATGTAAACCGCAAGAAAAGTAAGACGTCAGCTACTCCTGCTCCACCAAATCCTCCAATTTGCTTCATAAAACCCGTAAGGACAGGTTGAGTTCCAATGTCGCTAGACCAAACAGCCACTCCATATGGCATGTAACACGCCATAAATACTTGATAAAAAATGTACTGAGAATGGCTCGCGACTTCACACTTCTTTCTAAGGTTGGTACCTTATCAAGCTTTAAACCATTCTTCAAATTACAAGTCGTGGGCTCAAAAGGTGGTAACACAAGGTCATTCATCCAATAGTCTAGACATTTTCTCTATCAAAGGGACACTAATCAATTGGTACTAGAAAGTTCTGAGTTAGCAGAGGTTCTTACCCCTAAAGTTCTCAACAAGGAGGTAGGTATTTATGTTGGAGTCATCACCACCAAGGACAACAAGCCCATCAAATTCAAGCTTCACTTCTATTCCTTCCACTTGCTCAATTTGTACCTTCTCATTCCCCTCACCACCAATAATTGCAGCCTAAACAACAGCACCATAAGAACAATCTACCAAGTGAAGAGCTTGCAAAAGCTTACAGCCCCTCGCAACTTCAAGATGGGTATCTTTGCCTATCAGTTGGTAGAATAACAACACTAACTCCATGAGTTGTGGGCAAAAATTTCCCACGATTCATGTCTCATAGTTCCAAGATCATGGCACCCATTAACTTCAAAATGTGCAAGTTTCTTGCACTTGGCTGCAATTGATTACAAACCCCTGTAGTCCAAGAAATAACAATCACTCAAGGTAGGATTCCTTAACTTCTTACAACCATATAGACCCATTTCAGTAAGTCTCTACAAACTGTATAGAACCAACAACTCCAGCTGTTGATGTCGTGTTTCGTACGCCCTTGGGCTAGGCCCCAGCAAATTTGGTCTTCTAAGCTGGGTGTCAATCGATGTTTTTTAGAGCCCCCGACAGTGGTCCAGTGCGACTGTATGATATCAGTTCGTATATCCCTGGTGATGAGCAATATTTAAATGCAGTAAATAAATAGAGATGAACACACAAATTTATGTTGTTTGGCACTAGGCCTACGTCCACGGGAGTTTAGGGTGGGGAGATTCTACTGTAATAAACCTGTTTACAGTCTCTCGTGGCCTCTCATATCTCATTGTACAATGAAAGCTGTAGTGCTAATTACTGGAGAATCAGTTGTCTCTGGAGCTCCCTGGATGAAGAAGAAGTCCCCAAATCTGAAGAAGTCAAAGTTGTCCCCCAAAAAGAGTGTGTCAAGGATGATCTAAAACCCAAGAGTCCCAGAAGTCAGATCAAGAGAGTCCTGAATCCGTCGGTTTCCCTTGGCCTTTATTACGTACCCCCCATTTGCTTTAAGTTACTTCCATACTTTTTCTCTCCTGACACCATACATCTGATCTTTTCTTGCTTTATGTCAAATCACCATTTTTTCTCCACTTACACCTCCATGTCTCTCATTTCTTATCCCCACTCTTCTTTATTATTTGATCTTCTAGTGAGTCCTCCGGGTAGCTGGGCCTAGGACATTCTATGGGCCGGGGAAAAATCCCCTTATATTGCCCTTCCAATTCCTATCGGACCTGTCTGATGGGAATTTTATTGTCTGTTTTCCATTTTCCTTGCTTCATTCTGCTGAGCCATTTGTTTTTCCTGTTGGTCGGTCTTTAGGTGGGGTTCTACCCTGTCGAACCTTTATGTCGTCACTTTGTCATTCCGATTTCCTTTAATCTTCTCTCCCTTTTCTTTTCCTTTGGTCACCTTTCCCATCTACTTATGTCTTTCATTTCCCTGCCTTTTTCCTTTCGCTCCTATTACCTTTAGCCGCATTTATTTCAACATTTTTCTTTAGTCGCCTTTTTTCCTTACTCGCTCATATTTTGTAACCCGCCGAGCCTTTTTCTCTCCTTTTTCTTTGTGCTGCCGCTTTTCCTTAACTTTTCTTTTCATTTGCTTATTCCTACATCATAAGCATGTTAGTGTCTATTTGCGAAGATTCATTTGATGGAGATTCCATTGTTGAAGATTATGTTGTTGGAGAGTCCGCTGATGAAGAATTTGTTGGTGGAGATTCCGTCGATAAATATTTCACAGATGGCGATCTGCTAATAAATATGTCGGGTGGAGATGTTGTGATAAATATGTTGTTGGTGAAGATCTTGTGATAAATATGTCGTTGATGAAGATTCTGACGATAAATTCTTAGTAGATGAAGATCCTATGATAAATATTTAGTAGACGAAGATCTTGTCAATAAATATTTTGCAGATGAAGATGTCACCGATAAATATTTTGTAGATGAAGATCCCGTTGATAAATATGCCATAGATGGAGATTCCCACTGATCAATATTTTGTAGATGGAGATTTTGCTAATAAATATGTCAGGTGACCGAAGGCCAATCTGCACTCCTCCGTTAGAGGGATAGAGCCTCATTCGGCTTGACTGGTCCCTTTTGCCTTACTGGGAGGTAGGTCCGACCTCATGGAGCATGTACGAAAGTTGGCCAGGCAGTCAAGCGACCTGCCCGCCTATTCAAACGCTTGGGAGGCAAGGCGGTCCTTGAATTTTTTCCGCCTATTGATTTTTTATAAAAATGGTAAAAAGGGGTCGAGTAGTTAGTAAGACTGTCATAAGGCGTACTTTCTTCAAGCATTTTCGTTTTCGATGACGTTGGTGAAATTTCCTTTTTTGATGTGGATTGCGGTTATGGTACGAGTATGAACACCCAGCATTTGCTAGTGGAGATGCTGCCTTAATAAATAATGTCAGGCAGTCGAAAGATTGAAGCCACACATTGCCGTGAGGCATGCCGGGCCACCATTAGGCTGGACCCTCCTGTTGATCCTCACTGGAAGGTAAGTAGGAGATGTCCAGTTGTATTATGCTGTCTTGAAAGTAATGTCGGGCAATCAAAGGATTGAACTCGCACTTCGCCGGAAGGCAGGCTGGGCCACCATAAGGCTAGACCAACCTATCAATTCTCACGGGAAGGTAAGTAGGAGATGTTGCACAAGTCAAACCTGTTAGTGAATTCACAAACTTGAGCTATTTTTCAAGATGCGGTGAAGGTTTAAGGCGCTATCCATTTGGCGTTCCATGGCGGGACATGATGTTCTGTTGATAAATATGTCGGATGGCTAAGGGTCGACCCACACTCCTCCTTAAGAGGGATAGAGCTGCCTCTGGCGTGACTCATCTCTTTTGCCTCGAGGAGAGGTAGGTTGGAGTTAGTGGAGTTTCCTTTAGTGGTGATTCTGTTGTTGGAGATTCTTTTGGTGAAGTGAAGTCCGTTGGTGGAGATTTAGTCTTTGGGTGGCCAAGGCTCGACCCGCACTCCTCTGTAAGAGGGATAAAGCAACCTACCTTTCCCTTTCGCCTTGCTGAGAGGTAAGTTGCTAATAGTGATCCTGCTGATGTAGATTCTGTTGATGATGTACGTGTCTTTCTCTTGATTATTCGGGCGTTCTGTAGACTCGGCCCACTCTTCGTCGGGGAGAGGTCGGAATGGGTCGGGTCATTCTGCCTCTTTGTTTCCCAGGGAGGTAATTCGGACAACGATGTGCTTGGTCCGTTCCTTCACTGCGATAGGGGCTGGGGTAAGTTATTTGAGTAGCAGTGAGGTTGATCCCACTCTCCATTGTGGGAGGGATAAGGCAACCTTAAGACATACCTTTACCTATGGTATCTCGTAGGGAGATAAGTCATTCAGATAGTCTATTACTGAACCCGCTTCCACTCATTGACGCTGACGATAAAGGTCATCATTTTCTTTCAGGTAGCTGAGGACTAACCCACACTCCATCACGGAAGGGACAAGGCAACTGTAAGGCCTACCTTTCTCTATACAACCCCGAGGGGAGGTAAGTTTGGACAGCAGTTAGCTAAACGCTCCTTCACCATATGGGGGGTCGGGGTAAGTAATTCGAACTGCCTCGAGGCTAGTCCCGCTCTCCCTGACGCGGAGGCTGAGCCGCTAGCTCACCTATCATCCTTCATGAGGAGGTAAGTTGTTCGGACAGTTTGTTACTAGACCTACTCCCATCCATTGACATCACGAGAAAGGATAGGTTTGGGTCAGGCTGGCGCTGATCCTACACTTCGTCGCAGCGGAGGTCGGGGTAAATGATTTGGGTAACTGTAAAGCTGATCGCGCTCTCCCGGAGTAGGAGGCTAAGCCACCTACTCGCCTATTATCCTTCATGGGGAGGTAAGTTATTCTGGCAGTCTGTTACTGGACCCGCTCCCGTCTGTTGACACTTACGAGAAAGGTAAATTTTATTTTCGGGTGGCCAAGGACCTACCCGCACTCCTCCGTGAAAGGGACAAGGCAACCTTTTAGGCCTGTCTTTCCCTTTTTATCTCGTAGGGAGGTAAGTTGTTGATGGAGTTTTCGTTTAGTGGAGTTGATTTTGCTGATAGAACTTGATTGAATTTGTCATCGCAGTGTCGGGTCGTACAAAACAAAATTTACACCACAGGGAATAATCGTGTTAGTAAAATAGAATTCACATAAGTTTTGAAGAAGACAAACCAGAGCGTGTAGTTGCCACAACTAATTTTTGCCCACTGCTGTTTGACCAAAATTGCCCGTAGTTGTTTTGTCATTTCTTCTTTTCCTTGCTCTTCCTTTTTATTTTCGCTTCTTCCATTTTATTTTTTATTTTTTTTTTGTTGCAATGCATGGAGGCTGTGAAGCTTTTGGCCGCACTGCATGGGGGCCGTGAGTGAGCTGGCCGACGTGCATGGAGTTCGTGGAGTTGTTCTGAAGGTCGCTACTGCATGGCCGTGGAGAGAGGCCGTGTGGTCCCTGCTCATGGAACTCATGACCGTGGAGTGTCCATTGAGGCCATGGAGTCCGTGTGCATGGCCGTGTAGAAAGGCTGTAGAGTGGATGTTTGGAGTGGTTGCGCAGTGTCTGTTTAGGTTGTGAAAGTTGACCAAGGTGACTAGTCACTGAGGAGGCCAGTAGCCATGGAGAAGCTGCCGCCCTAAGCTGGCTATGGAGGTGAGGCCGTGTAGAGGAGATGTGGAGAGGTGTTGTCTGCAGGGCTTGAGCTGTGGAGCAACTGGCAGAGGAGGAGTACTGGACAGGGAGTAGTTCTCCCACTACTATATGGCCGTGTAGAGGGGTCGTGGAGAGGGGCCGACGTGTAGTGGAGGCCGACGAGTGGAGATCGCGGAGCCTTTGGCCATGAAGTTTAGTGGCCATGTTGCTAGGCCGCTTAGTGGCTCTGACTGCTGCCGCCGGACTGTGGGGAGGAGGCCGCTTAAGATGGGACAGAAAATGCTAGCAGTCCACATGGTGGCCACCAGCACCCCTTCATGTCTTGACACTACTGGGCCGAGGTGGAAGTTGGCCACGTACGGCCACCAACATGGGAACGCACGGTGAGGTTCCTGCAGTGAGGGGTGGCAGTAGATCACCCCTACGGGGATAGACGACAAAGGTGGTCAAGCAGGTGACCATTGGTGCTACTCCCATGCTGTGCCACAGCGGGGCCGTGGCACTTCCTATTGTTGCTGTGTGCTGTCGTTTGTGACTGCGGAGTTCACGTGTCATCTGCCGCTTGAGCATCCCTACCTTTAGAGACAGAAGGCGCCAATGGCCCTAACGGTGGCAGTTGGCGGGTCCTGCGAGCTAGCAGTGGGCTGCCGCGAGCCACCCATTGCACTACCCTGCGTAACCGGCATTATGCATGACATGCATAGTCAGGACGTGAAGTCCATGCGGGCACTATGCACTTATGTGCACAGTGTTTGCCCGCTATGCATGTATGCACCCAGTGTGTGTTTAAGTTCACGTGGCCGAAGAGTTTGGCACCCCAGCCTTACATGCTGAATGTATAAGAAATATTCAAATGCAGTGCGCCCTTAATTTCCCCTTCCCAGCAGTAACGGTTTTTATAAAAATAAAGGTGGAAAAGTCGAAGATACTTATCTGAAGAATTGTTATCTGCTCCTTCGATATGAGCTCCTTGTTTTCTTCGGTTAGCTTCATCACCCAATCCACCATGATTTCCTGCCTATATTTTTTTTTAGCCTTGCCTCTATGGCTTCCTCTATATCTCTTCCGAGTCTCCTGGAACGGGTTGTCGTGGCATACGAAGTACACGCAAGATCTATTACAATCCCACAGACGATGCTACTATTGATGTCGAGTTTCGTACGCCCTTGGGCTAGGCCCCAACAATTTTGGCCTTCTAAGCTGGGCGTCGATCGATATTTTTTAGAGCCCCCGACAGTGGTCAGGTGCGACTGTACGATGTCGGTTCGTATATCCCTGGTGATGAGCAATATTTAAATGCAGTAAATAAAGAGAGATGAACACACAAATTTATTTGTTTGGCACTAGGCCTACGTCCATGGGGGTTTGGGGAGGGGAGATTCCACTATAATAAACTTGTTTACAGACTCTCGTGGCCTCTCATATCTCATTGTACAATGAAAGCTATAGTGCTAATTACTGGAGAATCAGTTTTCTCTGGAGGTCTCTGGATGAAGAAGAAGTCCCCAAATCCGAAGAAGTCGAAGTCGTCCCCCAAAAAGAGTGTGTCAAGGATGATCTAAAACCCAAGAGTCCCAGAAGTCAGATGAAGAGAGTCCCGAATCTGTAGGTTTCCCTTGTCTTTTATTACCTACCCCCCACTTGCTTTAAGTCACTTCTATATTTTTTTTCTCTCCTAACACTTTACATCTGATCTTTTCTTGCTTTATGTCAAATCACCATTTTTTCTCCACTTACACCTCCATGTCTCTTCTTTCTTGTCCCTCACTCTTCTTTATTATTTGATCTTCTAGTGAGTCCCCCCAGTAGCTAGGCCTGGGACATTCTATAGGCTGGGTAAAAACTCCCTTACACCAGCCATGAACAAGAAGTCTCAACAACTGCCAAAACCTCATTAGTAACATTAACACATTGTATTTTCAAGACTTTCAAAAGAGGGCCTTCCTTGGCTGCAACGAGTAGCCTTTTGTTGCTTAGGTACTCTGAATCCAACAACCCACACTTCTGAGTTATAGATACCCAACCCCTACTTGACAAAATATTGCACCGAACCAAGCTAAATTTCTCCAACATTTTATCCAACCACTTACAAGCAGCAATCAGACTGATGTCTTTGGGAAAATCAAATCCCATTGACAACAAATGGTCCCTCAACCCTAAAGTCAAGGCTACAGGCCCCATCTAGAGAAGGCTTAGTGGCGATAATAAACAGGCTATTATGAAGCATATAACAAGCAAGACTAACCTCTCCATTGTGATTTATTTGCTGGTGTGGAATGTAATGATGCCAAGCATAAGGAGCCTCCTCCGATAATAGATGCATAAACCATAGGGGAAGATAGTAGTGGTGGGTGTCGTGCTCACGAACCCTTTTCTTGCCGATCTGGAGGGTCCGTTCATCATCGACCTCAATCATCACCTTCACCTCTTCCATTTTCAGTCCTGGCACGTCCGCCTTGAAGATTTACGAGGTTAGGGTCTCTTTCCAGTCGACCTTAGCGTGCACGAACGAAGACTCTTTTGAGGAAGAAGGGATCTCACTCACCGTGACACCCACTAGGATCTGTGAGTCAGATCTGAGTTTCTTGTTAGGGCTTTGAATTAATGGAGACGAGGAATTTGATTTAACGGAGTGAGAACCTCGGGTTTGGGATTTTGGGAATTGTTGGACTGTGAGTGAGTGAGTGATGCCTCCTAGCTATGGAGGATGCCATACAAGACGTGGTCATTTGCCTTGAATTCTTCCCCTTGTATCCGATGTAGACAACTTGCTTTGAGTTGATTTTGAACCAGATCTATTTGATGCCTTTGGTTGAATGGATGGACCAACGATTTTATCATTTTGAGCTCCTTCTTTCTGGCAGTAATTCGAATCCCCTGGATCTTGCTTTTTTTCTTCCACTGTAATTGCATGTTGTTCTTCCTGTATTGCACGTTCCTTCTGTATTTCACAAATTTGATCCTCCAACTGGTCGAAGCTTTCTTCAAAGTTGCTCACAATTTCGTTTACATGTTGTTGGAATACTTTGTGCATTTCATTATGGTAGTCTCGAAAATCATTCAAATACTATTGTAGAACCTGATAGCCTTACTGAGTTTGAAGAGTAAGCTCCATAATCTTCTGAATCAATGCAAGAATTTCTTGCATTTTTTTTAAGCACAGAGATCAGCATCTCTCTTATACCAATTGTAACATACCACACAAATTAAAATAGGGAGCTCTTCTTAGAAAATGAGAGAGAAAATGAGAGAAAAGACAAGTAGTTTCTATATCATTCCAGATTAATTCCTTTCACTATCCAGCTGAATATTTATATACTCCCACATTCTGAAAATTCTAAGAAGAGATCATGGCCTTTTAAGTCCAAACTAACAAGAATTAAGGATAAGTGGAAATATAAGAAATTGGGCTTAACTAATACAACCCTAGCCCATATTAAGAAATATAATAAAACTAAGCAAAAGACATTAGTTATCCAAGCCCATAGAAGCCATTGAGCCCAACCCTCTAATTCTTTATCGTCCCAAACCAAAGCTAAAGCCCACAAGGACTTGAGTCCATTCCTCTAGATATACCGACGACGTGTGACACTCTCATAATAATCAAAGTTTATAATAGTCTATTCAATATTGTATTCACTTGAAAGTCACTGTTAGTTCATCAAATCTCACCTCCTACAATCATAACTCAAACCTAATTTTATTCTATCATTAAGATTAAGGTTCTTTCGAAGGGATAGAGTTTTCCTCTAAATTGGATTCTCCAACCTATTTTAAAAAAGAGAAATACTTTAGTCTCAAAGGGATTATACAAAAATAATCTCACAAACTGACACGTCTTGATATGGTTCATTAGATTGTAAAGTTACTTTTACTATTAATTATATCTAACGGATTACATAAAGCCACATCAATTTGTGAGATACTTTTGACTCCATTTGTGGTTATAATACTTCTCTTTAAAATATTGTTACGTGTCTTTTGATGGTATGAGAAGTATTTTTTTATTACTATTCAAATGACACTTGGCAATTTTTTTTAACTAATTAAACTTTTAAACAAAATATATTCACGTCACATGCTCAATAGACACTTATTATTTTAAAAAAATGGTTTCGACGATCAAATTTGGAGAAAAACTGTCTCCTTTGAAATCAATGGGCATGTTCTCTTTGCTAGAAATCGATTGAGGAAAGGAAAATATTAGTTTGTCCTCTTATTTTGCTCCATCATTTTGACCGCTTGTGTATTTAATTTTTTTATTTAATGATTAAGGAAGTGATTTTTAATATGTTGATGTATATAATATTTAAATATGTTAAAAAATATATGAAAATAAAAAGAAGAAAAAAATGACAATGGAAGTTTGTGCTAGGCGGCATGCCCAATTGTCATTGCTGGATGGCAGCCTAGCATGACCCATTGAGTAAAATATTAATTATATAAGAGAATGATTTCAAACCATTATATGATTTAATCATTATAGGTTTAATAAAACACACATACATTATACAAGGATGGTGTGTGCGTGGATTAATACAATTTTGTAAAATGTTAACGCTAATATATGGTAATTTTTTGCACACAATAGAATATGAAATTGAAAAGATATTTATATTCTATTCAATTAGTCGGTGTTTTATTTATGAAAGGAATAATTAGGATTAGAGAGAATTTCACCACCCTACAATAGTGGGTAAGATAATCCTCCGCGGGTACTGAGAGAGTGAAGGTGGATCGTCACCCCTACCCTTAAACAAGGGGTGCTTGCCATCATGAGGACCGGAAGATCTCCTAGCTTCATGGTGACTCTACCCCAAGATGGGGTGAAGATGGACCCATTGAGGAAGGGAGATTGCCAGGATTGTTGCAAGAATGAGTCGATCCTCCCTTACATCTTTTCTTAAGATTTTAATATGTAAGACTATTATTTTGACTTATTTTAAGACATAGTCATATTTTAATTAAGAGTCGGGCTACTATGAGTGGCTCACTTTGACGGTTAGTTTCTTTTACAAACTTTCTTTTGGTCATTTTTCTATTCATATCTTTTTAATATATTTAAATATTTTTAAAAAATAAAAAAATATATAAATATATTTAAAATCACTTTTTTAATTATAAAATAAAAAGAAAATTCCCGAGCGGTCAAGTAGAGAGGTAAGAATTGGTAGATAAAGTAGTTTTTTCCTTTAATTAATACATGTGACTTACATGACCAGACAAATTAAATGTCATGCGACAAATAACTACTAGGGTTAGCATGACGTGGAATACATGCACAAAATGAGATTCTTCCATAAATTCAATCTAATGACTAATATTAATTAAATATTTGAGACTCTATTTTCAATAATATTTATTGCATGTACAAAATGTGCCTTTTTAAGACTTGTAAAAAATTGAAACATCCTTATTCAATATCATTAGAGATGGAATATAGATAATTTTATTGGATCTAAATTATGTTTAATAAGTCATATTGGATAAGCATATGAGTTATTATTTTATTAAGGATAGCTAGAAATTTTTATTTAGGTCCATATGTTCAAAAGTTTATTTCAAGGTACGCTAAAGTTTAGGTAAGGATTTTGGATGATATTAATAAACTAATATTTTTTAGAAGCCCAATTAAAGTTTATAGGGTAATTTTGAATAGCCCACGGGCCCAAAATTTATTATGGGATATTAATAGTTTTATTAGACACAATAATTAGATTTAAAGTCCATTTAATTTTTATGAAACAAGCGGACCCATATTTATTGAGTATTAGGCTCAGGAATTTAATTAAAAATTTGAAAGTATTTATTCGACTAGTGAGCTCATTCTGGAATTTAAGTTCAGCCCATTATGATAGTTATAAGACTTAACCCAATGAATTATAATTCGGTTAGACCAGTTAAATGGCCTAATCCTTTTCTAAGCCCAAAGGGGCCTTATAGTTCCACAAAATAAACCCAAAGAGAAAATCCTAAGACCCAATAAATATGTGTCAATGTTGGTCACTTCATTGAAGCCCTTTGAAATATTAAAAACATTTTTAAACTTCAAATCTTTAGTAATTGGCAACCATTGAAAACTTTGATCCCTATTTTGAAATATTAGGAACATTTCATTGAATTCCATAGTCGCACCAATATCAAGTGCTATTCTATCGAGTGGAAACATCTAATATCAATTCTTTAGAAGGCAATTACAATTGTTTTGAATCTTCCCTCAGATGCTACCAAATACTTGACTCTGTAAGAGATAATGTTCCAGACCAAGTCAAACACAAAGATAAACATCAATCCGAGAAGATCACTTCTAGAGATATATAATTTGTAAATTCAAATTCTGAGA